>NC_092015.1:1914034-2099034 GCF_042242105.1 Pempheris klunzingeri | reverse complement strand
TGAGAACATTGTGCTCCATCTCGCGCTAAAAAGAGCCCTCTGAAAACATCGGACGTGTTGAGATGAAGAGCTGACACGTTAGAGATGTATGACTTCCATTGGACAGCAATCTAATATTATATATATATATATATATATATATTCTAATATTCATTGTGCAGATGAAACTGGAGCCTTTGTTCTCTGTGTTTGAGCTCAGCGGGTAGCAGATTACACCACTGCTGCTTCAATTCCCCCTGGAGGGCGTCGTAAAAGCGTATGCACTCTAGGAGCTGCAAGGTGCTCCGGATGAAAGCGTCCATTAAACACTATATGAAGACCCATCCACTGCGTATTATGTGCCATTAAGCTGTTTCAAAGGAGAGAGTTGCAGGTGTTTAGCTGGTGTTTCAGGCTTATTTAGTCACTCACAGTTGACCAAATGACACGCCTCATCGTCTGTGACTCCAGCTGAATGGTGAATGTCCAAATTTTCACCGCTGTTGGAAAATGAAAGGCTCTATTTGCACGGCAGCGTTTCTTTATAGCTCTGCTGAAGACGAGGGTAGAGAGGTTTAATGGCACTCATCATAATTCCGTCTTTAATCATTCATGATTCACCTTTCTATACACATTACTGAATATTTTAAAACCCACTTTTATAGTTTAAATCATCTGTCAAGAGGCCTGGCGGCAGGTAGAGGGCTGTGTGTGTGTGTGTGTGTGTGACTGCTGGAAGTTGTTTGTGGGGCCAAGCTGTTGTGTTTAAAGACACAGTGAAGTTAGTTTACAGAGTGCTGGCTGTCTTTAGGCAGCTCTCAGTCACGCCATGTGTCATCAGCAGAATGTAAAGTGGCCTCCCGGTGCTGAGATCTGTGTGTTCAGCAGTTTGCACGTCTCTCTAAAGGGGCTGGATCGTTTAAAGCTGACGGACTGGTGCTAATTTGACAGCTGAGGAAATCCAGACGAACCTTTTCCACCGTCTTTGTTACAAACTAAACAAAATAAGCTCAAATGCGTCAGTGTTTAATGTTATGTTCTGGACATTTGATGCTGTTCGTGCTGTATTGTCTAAAAAAAACCCAAAGTTTTTCTTTTCATTCTCGTCGTCTGTTGTCTTACTGCTGCTCTAAAACCTGAGCGACCTACATTAACCTAATGCCAGAGATAATCACTCAAGACTCTCTGCGGCTGCCTCTAAATTACAGAGGAGAAAAGTGTTGAATTTGAATTAACTGCATGCAAAGTTTTCCTACATGTCTCTGACATTGTTATCTCAAAGTGTTTTTGTAGGGCAGCTGTAGAGCTGGACAGGTCAGAGCCCTGCTGAGATACGCTCAGAGGTCAATCAAAGGGAAATAAAGGATTAACCTGCAATTAGCATAAACTGGAGCTAAAGTGTGGCTTTAATGAGGGCTGCTCTTGGCTTGTTGACCTTTGGCCTCCTTGTATGTCGGCTGGAAAAACAAGGAGCGTTGTCACTTGTGTTGATGTGCAGCTGCCCGTTATCTCTCTTCAGTAGAAGGTTCTGGGTGAGTGAGCTGTTTTTGCTGAGCACCGCAACTCTGCATGTCCTTTTAGAAACGATGGCTGTCGAATTAGAAGTAATCTATTGATCGTGGAATCATTTCCCATCTTCCCCGGCTCATCCGGTGTTTCCACAGAAGGTCGGAGGGATTCCCCAGGCACTCTGGGAAGGTTCAGACAGAGCTGCTGGCAGTGGGATGCAGTTGGCATGAAAGTGAAAATTGTGCTTCAGTGGTTTCCAGCTTGTTTTCCCGGTCAGCCTCGGTGGTGTGTGTAACCTTCAGGGACACGTTTGAGCGTGTAACCTTCAGGGACACGTTTGAGCGACGCATTTTTTTATTTTTTTTTTATTGCAGCTGTGATGGAGATATTATTTCAGCTGATTATATTGAAGATGTGTCGTTATAATACTTTTGTACCAATCAGTCGTTCCTCTCTGACATAATTACTCCTTCTGCCTTTAGGGAGCAATAAAGAAAAGTTGGTTTTGATCAAATCTGAACTTGATGTCTTCCTAAATAAAGACGAGCTGATCAACAACCCTCCAAACTTAGCTGGAGGTAATTTCCCATCCACCTTACAGCTCTGGTGAAGAGCAGACGGCTCTCACATTCATTCTGTTTCACGCTCACATTCATTTTATTCCTGCCTCGAAAATGTCCTCTCACGAAGAACATATTATCTTATTGATGGAAGGAATGTTTAATGGCCTCCATCAGGAAAACCTAATTAAGTCCAGCATTAGCACTGTGCTAATTGAAGCCCTGCTCTGCCTCTCAGCCACTTCAGCAGACGTTAGTGAGCGAAGGACTGAGGCACACACCAGTTCCTCCTATCCACTTCACTGCATGTGGCTGCTCACACTTCTCCAAAGGACTGTGGATTTGTTTGACTTACTAACATGGTATCACGCCATTTTCTGTCTACGTGTAACACACACGGCACAGAAATCAGGCAGCTGCCAGAATAGTTCTGCCCACATTTGAGCTGAACAGAGATCCAATCAGCCAGAGCTGCTGAGATCACGTGTGCATGTGGCTGAAGTTTGGTTTTCATTTAGCATTTAACTCTTTCATGTCCTGTTCATGAAGCGATGAGCCAACAGGAAGCTTCAGAGAACTTCCACCAGCATTTCAAGTGAAGCGAAGAGTCGGGACCCACAACCAAGCAGCTAATCCTTTAGCATCTGTTCGGTCCCGTCGGCTGCACCAGGGAGGTGGAGGTGAATAAGTGAGATAGTGCCGGGCCGGGCCAGGCTGGGCCGGTCCAAACCACACAATTACCTCTACAGCTTAGCCCCTGATCCAACTTTAACGAGGCACACAGGCCCGTTTATCCCCCATCTGATCCTCCATCCTGCTCCTCCTTTCATCCCTCCATCTATCCCTTTATCGTCTACTCTCCTCCCTCCTTCTTGGCTGTCCAGCGAAGTTTCTTCACGTCGTTTCTTTCCATCCTTTGGTTTTGTATTGCCATCACATCTCTCTTGGCCTTTTCTCCCTCTATCCATCTCGTCTTCTTGTCCTCATCCGACCAGAAATACGTGGAGGGAAAGGAATTTTTTCTTTATTCCTTCCCTGCTATCTCTCTTTGCATCCTGCAGTCCATTTTCCATCCATCCTTTCATACCTCCCCCATATTCCCTCCCGGCTTGATCTCTCTCCTCTTCCCTTCACCCCTCTCTTCTCCATCCTTCCCTGTCACCTGTCCATCCTGTCCTCCACCCCTGCCTCACCACCTCCATCCATCCCACTGCTATTTCTCCCAGCCTCCCTCCGTCCATTTGTCAGCCCATAATCTCTGCTGCTCTCCGTGCATCTAACCTTTTGCTTCCTCGCCTCGCTTTTTCCTCCTCATCTCTTCTCCTGCATCCCTTCCGTCGTCGATCTCAGCCTTCATCCCTCCCTCTATCCTTCATGCCCCCTCGCAGTGTCCTCCACCTCACGTTTACCCCTTTAACATTTCCTCCCCTCTCACCCTGACCTCTCCATCACCTCCTCCCGGCCCCATCTCCTTATCCTCTCCTCTCCTGCTCTCCTCCTGACCTCTCCAGTGCCCGCCATAAGTATCATTGCGGTGCCATCCCTCTTTTCTTCTCAGCCTCCTCCTCATCTCTACTTCACCGCAATCACGATTGTCATTACAGGAGAGGTTAAAGATCCTATCATCGCTCTCGATGTTATCAGCACACACACACACGAAGAGACGAATCGGTGCATAAATATTCTCCTCTCACAGTTTAGACGTGACGCTAGTTTCTGCAGGCAGAATTACCTCCAGCCACATGTTTGTGTTCATAATCCTAATGACTCTGTTTGTGTGCCTGTGCTTGTATAAGTCCACAGTGTGTGTTCCTGTGTGTTTGTTGAGCCTGATGTAGTCCCAGTAATAATCCCTTATGCGTTGGGCACGACAGCGTGGGCAGAAATAGCCTGGCTGTTTGGACTGATAGAGTCCATGCTTCTGTCTAGGAAAAATTCTCAGACTGTGGAATGAGGCCAGAGTCGGCTGACCCCATTAGAACAAAATTACAACTCATTGTGGAGGGGCCCGCCGCTGATCGACAAGGCTCGCTCACCTCTTTCTGTGGCGTGGGCCGGATCAGCCCGAGGACGAGAGGCGGCACGGCTGCAAATGGACACAATATGGTGGCATTGTCTCCAAAAAAAAATCCACTCTGTGCTAATGTAAAAATGGCCACAGCCGCACCTGTGCTTCTGTGGCAGCCTGCTTTTGTGTCGTAGTGTTTATTTGGGTGGATGCTTCTGCTTTTTTTCTTCAGGTGTCCACAGATATATAGATTTAGCTGTGGAGCTGTATTCTAAAGGTGCAGTGAGTCAGAGAAGAGCACCCAAAGTGTTGGCGACAGGCCGGCAGCTGTGCTGTGGTGAAATACCTGCAATCAGAGTTTAGTTTTTAGCAGCAGGGATTGTGGCTGCATGTCTTACAGAGAAAAAAAGCTAGTGATATTACAGCTGTTTCGCTCTTAGTGCTAAATTACTTGTTCGTGCTACAACCTCTCGAACATCAGAGAAGGACCAGAGATATTATTTTCAAAGCTGACAGATTTTACAAGCTACTGAACACGACTGACCTCCAAATGATGAACTAAACCACAAGCTTTAGCCAAATAGTGTTCATTTCTAAAGCGTAACTAATCATCCTGTGCCAGATGTTCTAGAAAACACTGCTGAACTGCAGATTGAGTTTTGGTTACTTGTCAAAGCGGTTGGTAGAACAAACAGGTGGGATTGAGTCAATACCTGAATTAAGCCTTGTGAACTGGTTGTAATCTCATATTCTGGTTACAGCTCAGTCTGGATCTACTTAACCGCTCACTTCCAGCTAGCGACTCCCTGAGTGGTGCAGACGTCAGCTGTGTCTTTATCCAGACAGGAAGCATCTAATGTGACGATGACAATGTGGGAAAATGCACTGAGATGAAGATTTCTGAGGACGGCTGGGGGTTGTTTCCACACACACACACACACACATACTGTCTTTAACAATTACACCATGGAATAGACATCTGAATTAAAACTTTACATTCCTTTTGCCATAAAGTCTCTCTTCTTTGAGTATTTGAAGTTCAGGTTCACTCTCGGTTCATGTGACATCAAGAAATAATGTTACAGCATCCTGTCTTGAAAGTAATTGAGACTTTGTTGTAAAAGTAATGTATCTGTCACAATGCTGTGGATTAAATAAGCCTTTAACACAGCAACCTGTACCGAGAAGACAAATCCATCCATCTACTGCACTCTGTATGCCATACACACACACACACACACACACATTCAGTGAATAACACCTAACATTTGTCTGAGGCTTTCCAGGAAACTGCTTATCTCAGAGATTTCCCCTTTTCTAAACACATCTCCAGGCTGAAGTCGTTCTGCCAGGTGAGCGCACAACAACAAAATACAGACTGGAAGATGTTTATCCACAGTTTAATTGAGCATAAGTGGTCGTCTGGAGTGATGACATGCTTCACGTTCACACAGATCCACACGTTAACACCAGGTAGATGCATGAAGTCGTAAAGCCTGCGCAGGAAAACAAAAAGCACAAATTAAACTAAATAATTCCAAAAAAACATTAATTCATCACACATTAAGAAGCTGGGAAGCTTCCCCAGCAGCACACATCCACATCTGCATGGCTAACGTTAGCTAAGAGCGCTAGCATCGATGACGGAGCCTCGACACTCGTGGGGTGCTGCCGGTTGCTATGGTAACAGTAGCTTTCTACAAGACGCGGTGGGTGATTCAGTCACATTTAGGGGCCACCATTGGCCCTCTGGCAGCACTTTGAGGATAAAAGGTGTAAAGCAGGACAGTATAGAGTAGTGTTGGAGTTTCCCATCTGAAGACTAACTGAACACATTATGTGCAGCATCCTATGAAGGCGCCTTAGTTTCATCCGTGTGCTATTTCAGCAGTTCTGTCGCCGTGTTGTGCACACAAGAATCCTTTTAGCCTGGCTCTGGTTTCCCTCCTGTAATCCATACGTTGTTCCCCCCTGTGTTTCCTATATGTTTCCTAAGCTCACTTCGAGCCTTCAGCTGATCCCAGTAAGGACAATAACCAGGTCACTCATCCATAGCAGCTCCAATCAGTTTAAGGCTTGGAGGAAGAAGAGAGGAGCAGAAAGGAGAGTTTTCAGAATTCAGAAAGACAAAGACTATGTGGGATTCAGTCAAATTATGGTCATGCAGTTTTAATTTTAGTTTCCTTCCATGCAGCATCCTGGTAGCTCTACAGAGGAACCTCCAGCTCACAAAGGTTAATCACTGTTTGCTTTCCTACTTGTGATGGAACAACGGTTGTAGGAACTATTCATCACAGATCAGTGAGACTATATATTAAAGTACTGATAGTAGCACATATGGACCACCACCACCACCTTCCAGCTGGTGGAGGAAGCCCATAACTCTTGTGCTCCCTGATATACACTTATCAGTGTGCTGTGGGATAGCTGCTGGCTGACGGTGTCACAGAGCCTTACAGAGAGTGGGGGGGGGGGCTCCGAATTTATTTCTCCATGTTGGAATACAAAGCATATATCAATTGGTTATATTTCCATCCAGGGAGCGTGTTATTGTAGCCCAACGCCTTAACGAGAGTAATATAAGCTGCTATCAGAAATCATGATGACATTTGTGTACCGTGGCCGTGCCATAAAAATGCTAATGCTGTTTCTCTGACGGTGGAGGGGGGTGGCTGGAGGATTGGACAGAGTGCTGCTGATCTTATTAGATAAAACACTGTCATTATCCTCATTGCTTGGTAGCCGCAGCGCTGCACAGCCATACAGTTTTTATGAGCTTTGCTCATAAAAGCAGCAATAGCCGGGGTTTGGTGTGGATGTGGATGTGGATGTGGATGTGACTGGCTCACGGTGACTCCTGATAGAACACAGAAGACATTTAAAGACATTATCATAAACATTTGCATTCAGAGGCCATTTTAAAGTAAAGGAAACAACATTTAGATACCGTGCATGATAGTAGGTTTTAGGTAACGATGTTTCTTAGTGTTTCTGTTGAACAGAGGAGCAGTAACATCGTGTCTTAAAGGCCGCGGGGCTGAAAGAGGCTTTATGAAGCCGGAAAGTCCTGCTTGTTTGTGGATTAGAAATGCCTTGTTAATCTTATTAGATTAAAGAGTCCACCAGGGTTTAATTCTCTCCCCATTCTATCAAGTCAATAAGTGGATAAGCATTTCGTTAGACGCAGAACTAGAAACAGCCTTTTCAGGAAAAGGCTGTTTTCTCATGCGTGACGATCACATGAGGAAGATGAGAACAGTGACAGAGACATGAATGATCCTGTTGAGGTTTTTTTTTTTTTATGTTTACGGCTGAATGCTTTCCAAACATTCCCAAGTTATAAGTTTCTTCAATTGTTAATTTCTATTCGGTACTACTGGATTTTTCTTTTGTTGGATTTGTTGGAAGGTGGTTCCTCAAGATCTACATGAAGCCTCTGGTTTATTCCCGTCCATCAGATGTTCGTAGTGTTGAATAGCAGACAAGCAAGCAGAAACCACTCAACAGTAACAATAACCCCCCCACCCCACCCATCCCCTTCACGGTCCACTTAACGTGATGTTCGTAGCGGAAGAGA
This sequence comes from Pempheris klunzingeri, assembly GCF_042242105.1. NCBI lineage: Eukaryota > Metazoa > Chordata > Actinopteri > Acropomatiformes > Pempheridae > Pempheris > Pempheris klunzingeri. The sequence goes on along the minus strand of NC_092015.1, from coordinate 2,091,401 downwards.
TTTCACATCATTACTATTGTGAACTTCAACATAATCAAACAGTGTTTCACTACAAAGGCTGCTGTTTCACAAAGCGGTGTCACGGCGTTCAGACTGAAGGTAACCCCGCTTTGACACTGATGTGCAAGATGTGCACACACACTCCCACGTTTGGCACACACACAGTCGCTCGTAAATGCTTGACTCTCGCAGGAAGAACGCAAGAAAAACCACCTACAGGATCAGACGTTTCAAATCCTGACACCGCGCTCGAAAGTAAACATACAGTACGTAAGGATGTTCACTGCACACCCACACTCTTGATCTCCTCTTCACCCCCTCCTCAGCCTTCTCCTTCGCTCTGTTTCTGTCTGTCTGTCTGTCTTTCCCTCCGTCCTGTCTCACCCTCCTCTCCCACACAGTGGAGATGGTTAGTGAAGCAAGAGGAAGGAAAGGCAGTAACCTACGGAGCAGCTCCGACATGAGAGGGGACACGACTGCCTCACACGCTTCCACACATCCACGTCTCTGCTTCCTGCTTTATCTCCCTGTCTTCTACTTCGTGTGTGTGTGTGTGCGTGTGTGTGCGTGTGTGTGCGTGTGTGTGTGTGTGTGTGCGTGTGTGTATACAAAGTCTGGCACCATGTCTGCTTCAGAGCTCCTCCAGGCCATTTATGGAATTATCTATAATGTGGGCAGAGGGAGAGAAGATGGTGTGTGTGTGTGTGTGTGTGTGTGTGTGTGTGTGTGTGTGTGTGCTTTTTTGTCCTCATTGTGACCCTTTCAAGTATAAACACTGACCTTTTGGGGTCCAGGTCTCCTCACGGGGGCCAAAGTCTGGTCCTAATGAGACCAAATGTCATTTCTGAGGTCCTGATTAAAGTTGGGTTCAGGCGTGAGCTGGTTCTGGTTACGGTGAAATGGAGCGTTTGGGTAACACTGTTGATAATGTGTGGAAGTCAGTGCAGTGCTGCACCAGTGTGTGTGTGTGTGTGTGTGTTGCTATCCTGTGCAGCTGATTGATAAGGCGGCTTTATGTGTTCATCTAAAGGCACTTTAACCAGGTGCTGACGCCTGCTCTCCTCATCTTCCTTCCCTTTTTCCTTTTTCTATTTTAAGGAGAGTGGTCAATCCATCTCCGTAAAGGGCATTACTTGTTTTTTGTTAGAAATAATTGGAGAGGAAAGGAGGAAGCGAGAGGCTACTACCCTTTAACTTTTACCACTCGTTCTACAGGAGGGAGGCCTCAGTGAAGGATGATTTGAATCTGCAAGTTTCAAATTGTGTTAAATAAAATAAACGACTGACCAGAAACCAAAAAACAAGATTAAAATTCAAACAAGTCCATTTGTAAAAAAAAAAGGTGTAAATTGCGTGAAACGGCAGCGATGCACTAAAATCATTGAAGGAAATTCAAATGTGAAATGGTGTGTGTTGGAGTGGCTCTGAAAGCGAGCTGAAATGTGCTGGGTGGTTTTGTATTTTTATCCTGCGTAAATCATTTCATTGGATTTCAGCGGTGCCCTTTTCCTGCTCCGGGCATCTGAATGCTTTCCAGCAGAACTGTATTTGCTTTTAAATGCTGTCTGCGCCACAGGAGCCTTAAATCTCATAACTCCACTCCAAAATAAACCCCACTGGCACCAGCTGCACCACCTACACAGCACAAAATGACATGCTCAGGAAAAGATTTCTATCTGCTGTTCAATTTATTCAAGACATTTGAAATAATATCTCACTGTTGATACAGCTTTATTGGATTTAAGATAATTCACTCGATACAGGCTGCTGCAAAGATCCTACATAAGAGGAACCACACCAAGTATCCAGCTGCAAATGACGTAAGACAGCTGACCCCCAACATTGATATTACAGCTCAGTGTTTTTATATTATTGGATATTTTATATTTGAATGTTTTTCACTTCTGCAAGTCAGAAAAACGATCTTGATTAACTACCATGTTGATTAAATTAAACATATTGAAGTAGCAAACATTTATTGGGTCTTGATGAATAAATAATAGAACTAATTTGATTAAATAAAGAAAGAAAAGGTCCATTAGGTGTGTCACTTTTTGCAGTGTAATAGTCTTTAAGCACAGAGGGAACCCCTGGGACACATTTGAAAGACTTCAAAAAATCTGAGCAGCGTGTGATTTATCTTATAATGCCCGGCTCCCCAGAGCCCCCTCATTACATGGTAATTATTCTGTAAAGCCAGGAGCAAAGCTGCACTCATTTACTTAGAAAAGTGGTAGAATAAGAAAACACCAAAACAGTGGTGGTTTTTTTTTTTTATTTTGGCTTTCACGTCACGTGTTAGCAGCTCAGGTCAGAGTTCAGATGTTGTCACTCCAGGTGTGACGTGTCCACGCTGACTACAGTTAAAGAACACTTGTTGTTTTCTTCCTGGTGTATTTTTGTACCACATGTGGTCACTTTAAGGCGACAAAAACACTTAACACGTAAAGATTTAGATAAGATCGGAGGTGTTGATTCCTGTGAAGGTGAAAGATGATCATGAAAAGGTGTCAGTCAGTCTTTAGTAGCTACGACATGCATGTTCTTGTCATGTACAGTGACAACGTGTGTGATAATTCCTTGATGTTTTTTGTCCCATGATAGGAACCGTAGTCACGTCATGTATGATTATTTGGATTTTAAATGACCAGCTTGCATAAAGGAGAGTCAGTAAAGTTCTGGCCTTATTACTGTTGATGCCTTATTGGGGTTTTTTTTTTCCCTTTTGTCAGATTTTGCTTGATTTTCATTTCTGTCCTGATTAAAGAAGCTCTAACAAACTACAGCACCGGCTCCTCTGAAGACTGGAAAATGATTGTGACACCACAAATAAAGACGTAAATGGGAGGGGACAGTTCTAATAAACATACAGGGGAAACACTGGCACTAGTATTTCACTTTTAATAAGTCCTCCTCACTGCAGTCAGTGAGTTCAATTCAACTTTGCCAGCTTTAATGTGTTTGGTGAGTGGCTGCGTGTCCTTTTACTGCATCACACATCTCTCCACCGAGCTCTTTAATGATGAGTGAATGCAGAGAACATCAATAACACGCCGCCATCAACGAGCCAAGCTCTCCAGCATCAGTCAGCTCAGTCTTAACCATACATCACATGGACATGATGTGGCTGCTGAAAGGTGTTTCCTGGCTCAAGGGTTGCAAAACGATGAGGTTTTTACATTCATGATGAGGTTTTGAGGACTAAATGCTGCTTTCCTACCTCAAGTGCTGCACCGCAACAATGATATCAGATATTATTTCTGTCATAAATATACAAACAGTACATGAGGATGTCTGCCAGAGGTCGGAGGTCAGCGGCAGCCTCACAGGAGGTGAGCCTAAACGCTCTTTAAAGGCAGTTGTGTTTAACCCTTTATCGGGCAAGGGACCATATTTGGTAACTTAAGTGGGAGTTCAAAATGCCCCCCCCTTGCCTCACCATGAGACGGTAGAGCTACGAGATTTCTCCAAGATAATCAGCGACAATCAGGCAAGAAAGTAACGGTCATCGTCTAGTAAGCAGTGGTGGTCTAGGGTATTTCAATGAGTGCCCTATAAAGGGTTAAAATTGTTCACTGGATTCAGACCACAGTGTTTTTTCCCTGGTTGACGGGCAGATTGTCTGTCCTCTGTAATTTCACAAGAAGCTTGTAGTTGTAATAAAAGTAAAAAGACTAGAAGACACCTGTTACTATTCCGTCCTTCATTTAGGAGCAAATGATGCTCACAGCATCATAAACCTCTGCTAGCTACTTGTGGTTTGTCATACATCAGTGAAAATTAGGGTAACGGATTTTAAATCCCTTTTAATAAGAGAAAATTGGTCATACATTCGTTAATAAACCCCGAAATAAATTGTCCATGTCCATATCTTTATTGCACAGTGAGGAGATGAAATTGGTTTCCTAAATGAAATTGTCTAAATGTGGCTAACATGTTAGCGCTCAGGAACAATGTCTTCAGTGTGGGGAAGTTATTAGTGGTCATCTTTGTGGCTGATCAATAACACGGGCTTCACTTCCCTGCTGCTTCTCTCAGCAGGCAGTAGCATCAGTCAGCGGGGTGTCGCTGGAAGACCCCATAAAATACTATTAGTCACCGGCTGACATCCTTCATACGGGCTGAGTCGTTGTCGGGTTAGTAGATCAATAACACATGCTCTTCTCTCTTGGCTAGCGGTCTTCTTCATCTCTTTTTCTACAACTATTACGGTTAAACTACACCTAATGTGTTTCCACATTAGCCCGAGTCTATACTCTGATCTGTTAATGTGTTTGTGATGGAGGCGTGGAGGCTAATAAAGCCCTCTCATGTTCAATCAGTCTTTCTCCGATAAGCAAAGAGCTCCCGCCTACTCCGTCTCCTGAGTCTTTAAGCAGGCTGCTGCTGGCTGTTGTCCAGTGGTCATTTAGTACGTGTGGCTCCCAATATTCAGCTAAACATGCCCTTGAAAACAGTAACAACAAAGTGATTCCTCCTTGGAGCACAGTGGGGGAATATTAAGTGTTTTACTTGACCTGTTAATTGTGCTGCAAAGACAGAGTTCTGAGATCTTAATCCATTTCTGGAAAACACAGTGGCTCAGCCGGAGTTTGATGGCGGGGCTGGGGGAGAAGTAGAAACATCAAGGCCACTGAAAAGAATTGGTAATTATGATTTCTCAGTGAAAATACCACATTCACACTACACGGACACGTGTGACCCCAGTAGAATAATTGATTGGCAGAAGACTAATCGGCACCTAGCTTGATAAGTTCTCAAATGTCAAACTTTGCTGCTTCTTTATGGTAAATAGAGTATTTTAGGTGACAAGGTCACCTTATATATTGTGTTTTAAAGACTAAACAGTGGAATAGAAAATAAAAGAATCAGTAGATTACTGGGTATCCCCATGCTTAAAGCCAGATCTTTAACCCTTCACAGTCTGGGGTAAAACAGCGTTTTTACTACTTTTCCTTTGACCTTTGTGTTTCCCAGCTTACCTTTTTCTTGCCTTTCTTTGTGTCTTTCTTTTCAGCACAACCTCACCTATGTGATTCTACAAGTATTTATTTATTCTGACAGAATATATGGACACACTGGATGTAAAAGTGCAAAAGAAACACTAAATCCTAGCAGGAACTAGTTGGATCTTTGGAGGAGCGGGGGTCTGCGCGGACACCTCCTCTTCTCCTTCGTCTTCACGTGCAGCATCCTCTTCATCCTCTGAAAGGAGTCTTCCTCAGAATCAGAACGTTCTTCCCCAGATTCAGCATCTTCTAACTCCTAGAAGAGCTGTAGTGTGCCACTTCAGCTCTTCATAACTTTAGTCTTAATAGGCCGATCGACAAAATTCAAACACTTGTAAAAAGTTTGAAGTGTCCGCTTTCCAACAGTCTTTGAACTGAGCACCTGCGTGCTTGTGTCACAGCTTTACGTTTTCAAACGTGCGACATGTGACTTTGACGCCGTGTGGCGGTCCTAGACTCCGAAGGGTTAAAGAAATGTGTTCCCAGTTTAGTGACCTCAGCCCTACTTTATTCTGCTCTTCCTGCACTCTCAGTCTGATCGCAGACTGCACTCTCCGTCCTTCTCCTATGGGTGTCATCAGTGCTTCAGCAGAGGGGGCTAATGGATTTTGGGTGTGGTCGGTCCATCGGTGCGACAGAGAGACGGATGGATCGGTCAGGGACGCCTTGATAGATCAATGGAAATGATGAAAAAAATGAAACGATGGAAGGACGGAGCAGGAAAGTTTGAAGGAGGTAAAAGGCGGCGACAGACCCACAAAAGATGCTCCAGCACATTTAAACAGGGAGATTAATTAAACTCTTTTAGGTTTCAATCTGTCCTTTCTGTGTCCATCAGATTTCAGAGAATGGTGATACATGTTCATCCTGTCCACCAACCAAGATATTAAACTTGTAACGACACAGAAGAGTTGGAGAAACTGGAATGAATTCATTTTCTGGCGATCACCAAATCAATTCACTCGTTTCAGTTCCTTCTGTCTTTTTATTCCTTTCAGTCTATTTCTCCTCTTCCTCTCTGGTCACATGTTATCTGGAGATGTTCAGAGCAGAGGAGAACAGACTGACAGGTCCACATTTATTCCCCTTGAAGCTCCTCTGTCTCTCTGCTGCAGTATTCATCAAGGATCCACAGGTCTGAGTCAAAGGATCAATCCGTGATCCAAATGCGAGCAAAAAGGACGCTCGCTCAACAAAATTCAGAATAGGACTGATGCTCGCTACCAAACTGACAAGTTGTCGACATTTGGACAAGAGATAAACAAACTGAAACTGTGTTATCGGCATTATTGACATCATTGGTTGATATCAGGGCATTAAACACAAGCATACTGTGTATTTTTCATTGTAGTCAGATGAGGAACAAACTTTAGTGCAATTTAATTATATCAACAAATGATGAATGCAAATCATATTCTAACTATATATTAGCTCCTGATTGGCCCTTAAAAGACACAGTTGACCGAGCTCTCAGCATCAAATCCATTCGTTTTGTTTGTGGCTGTTTTCAACATTTTAGCTTCAGTGATCGTTGGTTTGTTCTTACCAATAAGAAAAATGTAGAATATTACCAGACATCAAAGATGGAACCGAAGAATCATCATGATTTCACTTTGTAATTATTAGAATTAAACTATTATTGTTATTTAACTGTCTAATCAGCAGCCACAGAGAAGTAAATCTTGACCAAACTAGTCATCAGCTTCAGTCCTGCAGACACACACACAGAAAGACGCTGCTCCAAACTCCATTTGCCTAATCAATGTGCAGCTTATTTCTGATGGCTGCATCACTTCCCCTTGAATCTGAGGCGAAGGCATTGACTCTTAGTAAAGCTGTTGCGCCCCAGTGACCCGAGCGCTAGTAAAACTGACAGATGTGAGTCGGTGGAGTGGGTGGGAGTGCACAGACACTTGTCTCTAGCTCACAGACCCATGTCTCTATTTATACCCAGTCCTGTATCATATAATGAGGCTCTGCACAGGTTCCAGGCCCCTTTAACCAGTCAGCTAGTCAGCGCGTGAGTCAGCTTTTGCAGAGTTTTGATTTTCAAAACAGCGACTGTGAGCATAATACAGATATTGCACATCCACTGTGAGAACAATAAGAACTAAAAACATTTAGGCTCACGTACTCACTGTCCTTGAGAGGACATACAGACAAAAAGGAATGAATGGAGGAGTGTAGATAAAAGTTAATGCCGTGTGCTGGACAGGAGTCAGACTCTTTTACTGGCTGCAGTCGTGTCCTGCTCCATTCTCTTTTACTGTGAGCCACTAAAGAAGAGCACCACTTGGTCAACTAAATGTTCATGTAACGCTATGACTGCTATAAAAGCTGACACCCTTCTGTGAAATATAACAAACGCCGGGACGCTAACCTTTGTTAGCAGGTCGGAGTGATTATTAGATTAGTCCTGAGGGAGGCTGTGGTCAGAGACAGTACAGGACCAGAATCATTACTGTGTGTGTGTGTGTGTGTGTGTGTAGGCCTATAGTAGTAGTAGTAGTACAGAAATAAACTAATAATGAGAAAGAATGACACAGAATAAATGGGCTGCCACACTGGGATCAATCATGTACTGGACAGTACAGATTGTACTGTAGCAGCAGTGGTTAGTGGTCAAATGTCCTACAGATGAGACGCGGCCTCTTCCCCCCCCCCCCAGGACAGAGAGGAAGGAAGAGAAGGAGAAAACTGGAAAATTGGATGTTGGGTTGAAGATGATAAATGGAGAGCACCAAGGAACGTGGGATTAAGAAACAGCAGGGAAAAGAGAGGCTGTGGGCTGGATGGTGGCGCCTGGTCTGACTCTGTGGTCTGACTCTGTGGTCTGACTCTGTGGTCTGACTCTGTGGTCTGACTCTGTGACTCTGTGGTCTGACTCTGTGACTCTGTGGTCTGACTCTGTGGTCTGACTCTGTGGTCTGACTCTGTGGTCTGACTCTGTGGTCTGACTCTGTGGTCTGACTCTGTGACTCTGTGGTCTGACTCTGTGGTCTGACTCTGTGACTCTGTGGTCTGACTCTGTGGTCTGACTCTGTGGTCTGACTCTGTGGTCTGACTCTGTGACTCTGTGGTCTGACTCTGTGGTCTGACTCTGTGACTCTGTGGTCTGACTCTGTGGTCTGACTCTGTGGTCTGACTCTGTGACTCTGTGGTCTGACTCTGTGGTCTGACTCTGTGGTCTGACTCTGTGGTCTGACTCTGTGACTCTGTGGTCTGACTCTGTGACTCTGTGGTCTGACTCTGTGACTCTGTGGTCTGACTCTGTGACTCTGTGGTCTGACTCTGTGACTCTGTGGTCTGACTCTGTGACTCTGTGGTCTGACTCTGTGGTCTGACTCTGTGGTCTGACTCTGTGACTCTGTGGTCTGACTCTGTGGTCTGACTCTGTGGTCTGACTCTGTGGTCTGACTCTGTGACTCTGTGGTCTGACTCTGTGGTCTGACTCTGTGGTCTGACTCTGTGACTCTGTGGTCTGACTCTGTGACTCTGTGGTCTGACTCTGTGACTCTGTGGTCTGACTCTGTGGTCTGACTCTGTGACTCTGTGGTCTGCCCCCCGTGGCCACACTATCAGCCCCTGTTGATCATTCCCAACCAGAAAAATAAAAAGAAATATGGATTGTGCTTTGTGCAGCCCGTGACCATCGACTGGCAGGGTCCAGTCACAGCACTGTGTGGGAAGCAGCAGCCAGCGTCGGGTTTTAGGTTTGTCTGATGTGTTTCTGACTCTCAGGACCTGCTGTGCTGCTGATCCCAGTGGGGGGGGGGGGGGGGGGGGGGGCACTAACAGCCAGAACAGCCACCACCAACACTGACCACTTTAAAACGGCTCCTCTGAATAACTTCAGTTTGGGTTATTTTCCAGGAAGCATTTTAATAACAACAGTAATCAGAATTTTTTCATCAAGATTAAAGATAGTAGATGAATGTAGGCGCTGTAGACAGTCTGGAGATGAGAAAGACTAAGACGGCTTCCTGCACACATTTGTTCACTCTAAAGTCAGAAAAAATGACTTTGTATGAAACAAACACCAAAAAACCTGAAAGCCAACATAAGTGAAGGCTACTTTATTCCAAATGAAGTGAGTCCTGATGTACCACAGCAGCTGTCAGGAGGAGGGATGTGTTTGTTCTTCTACTTTTAAACCAGAAGAAGATTCATTTAAACTATTTTCATTTATTTGACCATAACATAAACCGTATTTATCACCTTTACCTAAGAACATACTTTGTATTTATCAGCTCAGGAGTAAAGTAAAAGAAAGAAATACAATATTTCACGGTGACAAAGCTCAAAGACTCGGTACATATTGAATGGACAACGTAGGAATCGATATCACATGATACGCGGAGGACCCTGCTGCTCCACATGGCCGATCTATCTGCCGCGTTCTCCCCCGACGGCCCCGTCCGACCGCGTCCATTAGTTTTTACATGGAAGTCACACTGTGACAGTCGATGTGTGGCTCTGACCTGCTCTCTCCACACACCGCTAATCACATTTGGCTTCCATGTTCCTTTTCCAATTCTCCAATTACACCGCTGAAGAAGAGCCACAGCTGAGTCAGCAGGATTCTTTAACACCAAAGTAAAGGGTGTGTGTGTGTGTGTGAAGTAAGAGGCCTTCCTCCTCTTCGTCCTCTCTATCTCCAACACGACAAAGCCTTTATGTTCACTCCTCTCCTCTCCTGTCCCCGCTTCAGCACTTTGATTGGTGAGTCTGGCAGCTCTCGCTCACCTCGCCACGTCTTCTGGGTTCTTTCTTCGTTATCACCTCCGTCACCTTTCTTTCTCTTCCTCCTTTTCTTTTTTCCATTATTGTCAGAAGCTATTTTCACATCCCTGCTCCTCTCAGACAGTCTGAAACCGGCCTGCTCTTTGTTCCCAATTTGAGTCGTACGCCATGATGTGTGTAAGTCTCATGTACAGTAAGGTGAGTGGAACTGATCTAGTATCACTCCAACCAAATTTAGACTTAGTTCTCATTTATGTCACCTTTTTTTCTTTCTGTGATCAAACCACCGAAGCAACAGAAAGTATTTTGATAGTTTCACTGCAGCCACACTTCTTCAGTCACCATCACACCGCAACCACAGGTCATGACCACGAGCTGCTCGCCGTGATCACAGCGTGCTAATGGTGACAGACCACCATACGGCCCCCCAGCCGAGACTGGGCAGGGGGGTGCTCTTCCAAAAGTTCAGTACCTCTGACACAGAGGGGGGTCCTTTTCTTAGATCTGTTCACTCCGACTGACATGCTTTTGATCTGCAGTGAGAAAAACATGCAGTCATGTGTGCATGACGTCTGAACCGGCGTCGTGTGGACGTGTCAGCGCTGGCTTCATTCACCTCCAAGAACCAGACAGACAGGCAGGCAGACAGACAGACAGGCAGACAGGCAGGCAGACAGACAGGCAGCCTTTTCCACTCATTTTATCACTATTGTTCTCTCTCAGAGATCAGATCTTGTCAGATTATTACCATTACTGTGTACATTATGACTCCGTTCTTGGCAGGAGGAATCCTCATCTCCATTTAAAATGTCCACTGACACACACACACACACACACACACACACCAAATGACTGTAGTCTCTTTGGGGTAATTAGCCGAGGACTTTAATAGGCCAGAGAATGCCACAGCAGTGAAATATGTCCACTGTAATTACTAAGCACTCTCCTTTTGTTCTAATGGAAGAAGCACACACACACACACACACACACACAGATCTGTGCTGGATTACACTAAGGGGACGGGATGGAGACACACACACACACAAATACAAATACACACACATGCAAGCAAACGCACTAAGAAAAATACACAAAACTGCAGAATCTGCTGCACACTAACTGCATACTGTAGACGCAGTGTGGTTTTTCTATGATGAAACCTTTGAAAGAATTTGATATGTGCTGCTTAAAGCACTGAAAATGACACTAGACATTGAACATCTCTCTCAGGAGAGTTACTCTGAATAAATCACTAGTGAGAACGTTGTTTGGATCGTTTTCTGTGGTGGAGAAAATGCAGCGGGAATAAAAACAGGCCCCTTTTTTCAGCATGGAAATTAAAGTTTCATACGCACACACATAGAAATACTCACAGGTATCAAAGCTTGACATCAAGAGTGGATCGGTGGTACTGCACCGTCGTGCACAGCGAGAAGAGGTTGGGAGAGTGAAATCACCATGCAGCTGTGCCGTGACACAATCTGTTCCCTCGTTTCTACCTCTGATATCAGCATCACACTCAGAAAACAGCGCTTTAACTGAGTCCTCTCATAGTTCTCATCGCACAGAAAGGAAATGTTCAAACAGCAACTAATGCACAAAATGTCATGACTGGAACATTCTGTAATTCTCATTTCTAACCTCAATAAAATGCTCTCCATCCACACACACACACACACACACACACACACACACACACCACTGTGTGTAACCATGTGTGTGCGCTACAGAAATTATTTAGGCCAGTTTTTCTATTAGAGGAGCAGCTGACTAATCCCTGTTTTAGAGGGAGAGGAGAATAATCTGCCTTTGTCTGTTTCTGTCCCTGTGTGTGTGTGTGGGTGTTCTCCTGTGTGCATTGTTTGTCTTTGTGTATCTGTTTCTGTTTCACAGGGAAATGCAATGAAAATAGCCCCATTGTCTTGGTCCAATTCACCCAAAACACAAAACAACACAAAGCCACAGAAAGGATTAGAGCCAGTGGTTGGAAACGATGCTTTCATCCCCAAAATATGAAAAACGAAGAACTCAAATATTTACCAAAGCCTTTTTCTTGACATGTTAGATCTCCTTAAGCTCACATGATACTTAGACCACTTCGACCGTACACATGAGGGACACGTCTATGCATTTACACACCCGGTGTAGCACCAACAGCCTTGCACACACGTTAATGTAGGTCACAGTGCAGGATAACAGCGTCAGGACGCACTCGGCTCCAGCCGGCTAAGATACTTTTAAAGTGAGCGCTGGTGCGACCTCGTCTGCTGCTGTCCCTTGTGACTGACTCCTCAGCTGCCAGCGGCCCGGCAGGAGACACGCTGCATCCGGATTCCATAACCGAACTGTGACCGGGATGGACACTTCTTATTTCTTGTGACTGAGTTGAAGACTGAGTTTTTTTTTTCATATCACAGATGATGATGATAAAAGGCACAAAGACTTGCAGCTAAAATCTGAGACCTGTCATGTTGGCTGCTGTCGGAGTTCAGAGCTCCGCAGCTCTGGAGAGTCTCCCATTGCAATGTGGGTCAAAACTTAAAGTCATCTTCACTGATGTCAACCGAGGAGGGATGCAGCATCACTGACCTCATGTTACATTAATACCAGTGAGTTTCATACAAGAAGCTTTACGAATCTACAGATATCAGTGCATCACTGCAGCCAGCCTAATGCCAGATGTTGCAGTGATGACTTTGAGCCACCTGGAGGTATTAACAAACATACAGTGAGGCAGAGAGCAGAGAGCTGTGCATCCTGCTGGATGTGAAGCTAGTTTCTTTTGGCTTGAAAGAATCTGAATCGATGAAAGAAACAAACTTTCTTGTGATTTAGTTGTATTTTTTAATAGTCTGACCGTAACTTTCACCGACACCATCTGTGCACCGAGGTTTATCACTGACCGCACATCCACTGCCTGATAAAACATCCAATAATTGAGGCAAACAACTTTTTTGTTGCAGCCCACGCAGGTCTTAGTCATGTAGCCTAATCTGCAAGTCAAAGTGCCTCAGTGTTCCTCTGCTGGAAATCACGAATATTCATGAATGTCGCACTTCATTTAAACCTCAAGAGGTTTAAAGAGGTCCACGTGCAGCAAGCACACGTCCTCATAGACAGAAACTGTCAGCCTCAAAAGGAATTCAAGGAGCATCGCTTTTAATGACGTTACACCAGCACCAGTTCATTGTCAATATATCTGTTTATGAAAAGAGTGACTTCCTCGTCGTGATGCCAGTCAGCCTGACACAGTCACACTTGAGCTGTTCGACAGCTTTGGGGTGTAATTCAGCCAAAACTCCACCTCAGCTCCACCTCAGCTTCCTCTCCATGCTGCTGGTGAGCAGAACCCATGTGACTCTCACAAAAATGAGTCATGTGAGAGTTTTCTGATCGTCGTTTAAAGTTTGGGCGACACTTATTGTATTAGAGCAGACATGTCAAACTCAAGGCCCGAGACATCATTTCATGTGGCTATTAACAAAGGTCCATCAGTAAACAGCACTCCCACCTCTCATACTACAAATCCCACAATGCACTAAACAGCTGCTGCACTAGTCAGGACCTGTGCAGCAGGTATAACGACACACCGATCAGCTGATCAATGCATCATCAGCGCTGTTATAGCAACACTTAAGCTAGACCCCCCCAAAATAAACGGCTAAAAGAGTTCTACCTGTCTGTCTGTCAGAGGTGAACCTGTGTGTCCTGTCTGTGGAGCTGATGTGGCCGTAAATTAAAGAATATAAATATAAGACGACACTATGAGACAAAACATGAGGAGAAGAACAAAAATAAAAAAAGAGAATTTAAAATTTAATTTATTTTATTGAGGAAAAGTTGTTTAAATTCATATTTCTGAATAAAATAAAGATTATTATATTAGAATCTATAATAAAATAGTCACTTTTAGACTCTTCACTAAATGTTGAACCGTGTTTTAAACTTTGGCCCCTTCTTTGATTGACTTTGACCCCCCTGTGTTAGAGGCTTGCAAGATAACGATACTTAGTCCTTGGCTCAACAAAATGACACATATATTTGGTGGCTGAGAACTGAATGATGAAGAGCAGGCTTCTGATGCAGTGACTGCTGAATGAGGAGGTGATTGAAGCCGCTCGGAGGGGAGGAAGGTCACATCGACTTGCCTGAAGTGACAGCTGATGGGGCAGAAAGAGAGGGACCGATTTAAACGGTGACAGCTGTGAGATGATTGGCTCACGGGGGCTTAGAGCGAGGGTTTGATTGGTGAAAACAAGAGTGGAAACACGCCCACACTTGGAAAGAGAGAGAGATGGTGACCGGACAGTCCTCCTGGTTGGACTCAAACAAAGCCTCCTTTGGTTGTGGTCTGCAAAAGCTCAAGGCTTTGGATGTCAGTGTGAAAAAGAATCTGTGCTCTCTGGTATCGCAGTGAGATGTAAGACAGACTTTTCTTCCTCCTACTTTTGTATTCTGTAAGAACATCCTGCCTCCTCCATATTTTCAAGTAAACACAGACACAGTTACTATTCCACTGCCTGACCAAGTGACCTTCGCTAGCATTTGCTCCTGAGAGGTGATAAATATTTATCCGTAGCTGCAGACGAGCTGTATGTTCACAGGTCGGTGCTGCGTGTGGTTGTGCTGTACTTCCAGATGTTCACCTTTAGACCGTCGACCAGATGTGGAAGAACCAATCAGCTGTACTGACAAAACAATCGTCTCCACACAAACACGCCTGCACGATTAGTGGAGTTAGTAAACCATCAGTGTGTCCTCATATATCACTCACACACACTGAGAGCGGTCAATAGGAGGTATCACCAGCAGCGTGGCAGCTCAGCACTGCTGACAGAGACTTCTTTATTTCCCATCAATCAGCGCGCTGAATAAAAGCCATCGATTAGCCTCCACAGCTGTGAGCTCCACTCGATGCCTCCTTTTACCAGAATCCAGTGTGAGACACGGCAGAGGTCAGCGGGTCAGCCGGTGACCTCCGTGTGACGATAAAGACCCCCGTCAGCAGGTGTCCCATCTCAAGGGGCTGAATCCTAACCGCCTCTGACCTGCTGAAGAGGAGAAGAACATGTCCCCACGGTTTAATACAGTATGTAGATGTCAATGTGCCTGTTCTGTCTTCTGTAAGTCTTTGCTGCAGAGACAGTTCGAGGTGATTCATTAGTACGAGAGACACAATCACAGGATGCAAAGTGTGCATCAGATTACTTTAGAGGGCTAAAAATAAGGCAAAGGCATTAAAGACAAGATATTAAAGTATTACCACGACTGAAGCTAAGATCTTAACACCAACAACAAGCAGCACATTGGACCGGAGAGCTGAGAGGAAACAAGCTGCACAGTTGGCACACAGGAAGCACCATGTGTCTCTATTAGGTGACACCAAATAACACAAGCCAGTGCATTTTAGGATTTAACGTTTTGTAGGGTTTGTTATTGTTAATGTGGTGTGTGTGTATACATTTATTTATCACGTGCATCACCGTCAACATGTTTCATTATCTGCTGCTGGCAACTGAAGCGTCATCACTTTATGGCTCTGATTAAGATGTATGGTGATGTTTTGCTTGGTTAAATATTGAGAAACTTAATGCACTACATGTCAGACCGGCATGTGTACGGTTTTACAGAGCGAGCCGAGTGTGATGAATTAAAGTGGAAATGAAATGTACGGGAGCTACAGCTATCTAAGACACAGCTGACTGTGTGTGTGTGTGTGTGTGT
This sequence comes from Pempheris klunzingeri, assembly GCF_042242105.1. Classification (NCBI taxonomy): domain Eukaryota; kingdom Metazoa; phylum Chordata; class Actinopteri; order Acropomatiformes; family Pempheridae; genus Pempheris; species Pempheris klunzingeri. The sequence continues at coordinate 2,075,925 of NC_092015.1, read as the reverse complement.
GTGTGTGTGTGTGTGTGTGTGTGTGTGTGTGTGTGTGTGTGTGTAAGCCAATGTGACAATATTTATGAATTTAAATGAACTACTTCATTTCCAAATCAATTTTATTTGCATTTACTAGATTTTCACATATATATATATAATATTTTTCACAATATCAGAACGCCGCCTCTCTCAGTTTGTTCCTTCACCTGTATACTAAGTGTTGCCCCTCCCTCTTGACCTGCTGTAACCCCTGTCCCTCCCATCACCTGACTGCCCCGCCCACCTGCTCACCTGTTCCCACTTCTCCAATCAGCAGTGCAGCACATATACCAGCCCCCTTTTTTTTTTTCACCCCCCTTTGTCTCCAGTCAGTGGGCAGGTTGTGTTTGTAGCTTTACTCTTCTACATGGATCCTGCACCCTTTCCCTCCACTCCTGGTTTCCTGGACTCACACTTAATGGTCTGGACTGACGACCCAAGCCAGTAAGCCTTTATATTTACATTTTTGTCAATAAATCAGCGAACCATTTCGGCCTAAGTGGTTAATCTGCATGTAGGTCCTTCGGTAGTCTCCCCACACTCACCCATACGGCACAGGTCTGTTACAGCATGAGCACCATAAGCTGCTGTTATTGGCTACCTTCTGGATGTGTTCTGACATTGTTGTCCCAAGAGGAAACACAAAAGTGTTTTCAGGTAAATGCTCCTTTTTATATATTTGTTTGACAAAGACCTCTGCTGGTTCTTGTCTTTTAAGAAACAGTGTGACATTGTGGTGGAGCCACAGAGACACTTTGACAGTGAGCTTTGTTCACTTCCTGTTTCCTACCGACAGTTAGCATTGGTTTCTTTTCCGCTAAGTTATTATTGAAGCCACGGTGACCATACCTTACCTTTATCTGGTAGTTATTTCAGCCAAGTGATCTTTCCCTAACCAAAACCAAACCTGAACCATCAGTCTGCTGATCACAAACCAGTTTTCAGACTTGTAGCAGGTCGGGAAGGTGCTGACAAATGAATGGGAAACCAAACTGGGAATATTCTCCTGTTGTCAGATCAGAATGTGCTTATTCGTCATTTAGGAGGGGCGATACTTTGAGTTTTGTCATGTCAGTTTGGAGACCTTGCCAAAGGAATGCTCTGTCCTTGTGCCTACGGAGATTTATTCATGAACCTATAGAGTTTTGTCGAGGGGAAATTGGCACAACATCACGATGCTGTTGAAGACGGTGTTACTTTAAGACTCTTAACTGGATGAGTGGAGTGATTGTGTGAATAAATGCTGCACCAGAGTGTGTGGTGTGTGTGTGTGTGTGTGTGTGAAGCTAAGCGTGACTGAACGAGAGCATCTGTGCTCAACCCTGAATAATTAAAGGTTATTTATACATACATAAGTATAGAAATGATGCACACAATGTGTTCTTTTTTTTCACAGCTAAGCTGTATTATGTGCGGTTGACCAGGCCGTGAATCACACACTCCTGCAGTGCTCACACACACACACACAAACAGAACATCTCATGATGATGTGATCATTACTGGAGTCAGGCTCAGTTGATAATCCTGATCAGGGTCGGAGGCACAAACTCATGCAGGCACAATAATGTTAGTTGTTTCAAGATCACGTTTGGAGTCATAAGTGGTCAGCCTTGCGTGACTGGATGAGAAAGAGAGAGATATGGTCTACAATATATAAACAAGGTTTAGCCTGGAGGACCAATGGGGGTCCAGGAGCACGCTGACACACACACACACACACACAGATTTTGCTTCATATTTCTTCCTCATCTTATAGAAAACCTTTGAGTTGTATCCTGTGCAATGACTCACACCGTGTCTTTCACCACCCTGATCTCTAGATCACTGGGACTTTCTACTCTGTCACATAGAGGGCACACTGAGTCTTTATCGAACCATGAATCATGAATCATGATCATCCCATCGGAGTGAGCACCTGGTGAATGTCAGTCTATTAGCTGCCGTCTTTTAGCTCCAGTTTGGTCTCCACCAAATGCAGAGAGAAAAATATCTGCCTCATTAGCTGCTAGTTTCACTTTTCCTCACCAGCTAGTCTGTAACTTTGTCTTTGCCTGCTGTTTGGTGCTCGGCAGGTGATGTACTATCTTTTTAGAGCTGCTGCTGGAAACCTGAAGTCATGAAGCCCAAAGTTATCAGCTGAGAGGCTCAAAGTTCAGTAGAGTTGGTGAGACACACCTGTGTTGACTGTGTTGATACGAGCAAGAACTGCAGCTCTCTGCTAGATACTGTGAGAAGGCTCTGTTTGTAAACTGCCATATGAAATATATGTATATATATATTTAGCTGTGTGAACTTGTTTTCACACAGCTAAACATCAGAGGTATTCTCTGATGATGAAAGTCTCATAGTTTTATACCTGCAGTAGGTAGAACTGACTGTTGCATTATATTAAAGGCTGCGTCTCTCTAACATGCATTTAGCCATGCAGTTCGACTCTTACTTCACACACACACACACACACTCCCAAACAGAGATCCTTTGATGTGAATGTGACCCAGTAAAATGAAATGAAAGAAGCATTTAGAGGGAAGTGTACAGACCAGCAGTCTCCCCTCCACTGTCACCATTTTGTCGATTCTCCACACTCCGCCGCTACAGCATCTCCTTTTCTCTCTCATTGCCTCCCTTTCTCCCTCTGTCCATCCTCTCTCTCTCTCTCTCGTCCGCTCTGGTCTTCCATTGAAAATTGATTCTGGCCTTGCTGTGATAAGATGCACTGTTGGCTTCGAGGGAAGCAGCGTGTCGGAAACTCCCCCCTCTCCCAGTCGGAGGACAGCAGCCCCACATGCTTACCAAAAAGTTCGTCTTTGTCCTCCTTCTGGAGTCGCTCCTCCGTTTCATTCTCCTCCCCTCCAAGTTTAAACTTGATGAACTCAGAATGGAACCGTTCAGGTGACTGAATACACACCTGACTTACAAGTGTGGTTTGTTTTTAGTTATAGTTTATAGATCCTCATTCTAGATGTGTTACACCGTCACATCCAGATGGTAACTCCAGATTTGCAGAACTCTTGATTAGTTTAGGGTGAGATGGGGTTAGCAGTACATGTGCACAATAAAAAAAACATCCTCCGCCATTTTGAAGCAGGCCAATCCAGACTTCCTTCTCCGAGCAACACTCTCCAGCTCCTCCTGGGGGATCCTGAACTGTTCCCAGGCCAGCTGAGGGATATCATCCCTCCAGCGAGTTCTTGTTCGGCCCTGGGGTCTCCTCCCAGTTGGATGTTCCTCTGAGGCTCCCCGGGGGAGGTGCCCCCAGGTATCATCCTAACCACTTCATCTCTGGCTCCTTCTGAACAATGGTTACCACCTGGCATGACCACACTGTTCTCCAAATGATGCACGTTAACCAATGGCGTTTCATTCTCCATCAGCATTATTTTAATGACCAGACAGCCTTGACCGCTGTGTGTAGCAGCAGTCCACTGTAGACCTGAGAATGCATTTGGCAGATATTTTAGGAGTGGCCCTCAAACCACAGCAGGAGGATTGAGCGCACACTCAGGTAGGTGCTGTGCCTGTGAAGAGAGACACGAGGACTCACCTGACTCACAGCTCAACAGGTGTGCTGTATATATGTGTAGTAGGTGGCAGCAGAAGAAGCTTGACAGCGTTCCTTCACTGAGACGTAACACCTGATTGACTCACACTCACTCGGTCTGTCGTCGGTCTTTCCTCGCTGTTTTATCTATTTCATTTATTTTTGTTATGCTTTTTGAAAGTTGAGTAGTACCTTTACTCCAGTAACTCCTCTTCCTGCCTGTAAAATATGATTTTCCACACTTGTCTTATGTCCTCATTACCCATATTATGCCATATTTACGCTCCATTTCTTTGCGGTCTCTCCCCTGCTGAGTCCTTTCTCCTGCTCACCTCTGGCTGCCTACCAAATCACAGCTCTACACCTCCTCTCTGTCCTTTCTCCCTCCTATGCTTTATTTCCAGGCAAGCTGTACTGTCATTTGAACAAGAAAATTACTTAATGACTTAATGGAATATGGCGCCAAGGCAGAGCGCTGTTTAGCGGGAACGAGTTGATGCAAACACACATTTTCTGCCTCGCAAATCAATTTAGAGTGTTGAGGTTGGATGAGTCACCAATCTCCTGTTTAGTGAAGCTGCGTCTGTTTCTGGTGGAGGACCAGTCGATTTCACCTCCTCTACCTGTTCCCTCTCTACTCTCATTTTCTCTTTAACCCCCCTCACCCATCATCATTTTACCTTCCCTCGACTCCTCTCCTCTATCATCCCGTCTTCCTCCTCCAATCGTTCTCCTCGCAACTTCACGATCACCTGAGGTCTCAACATAAAGCTGCGTTCTGTCTTCCTCCTCATCATCTCTCTCGTGTTTCATCGTTCCTGTCATAGGTCACCCCTTCCTCCCTCTGTCTCTCGTACTTTCTCTCCCTCTTTCTGCTGTCTCTCACCTCCTGTCTCGGTAGGACCGCTGCCAGGCTCCTGCAGAGCCAGAGTTTGAATGAAGGAGAGGAAGTAGGGAAGTGATGTTGCCTTCAAAGACAGCTTGATAAATAGTATTTTGGGGAATTTTAAGTGGATTACACAATATGTTTGGCATTTAAGTCGGTTGCCAGACTGCTTTTTATCGTTGGGTAAAAGTGTAAAGATGTCCTTGCATTTAAATGTCATGGTTAAGACCATGGTAAAGAAATGAGGAGGACTGTGGGAGGGAGCAGAGAAAACTACAGAGGACAGAATAAAAGAACGAGAGGGAAGGTGAGGGGACAAATGGGTATTGATTTGGCTCATTGACTTAGGATAGAGGGGAGTGGGGGAGACGGGGAGAAGGGGGGGGTCCCTGGGTAGCATCTGCTTTGTGCAAGACTGCTCCTATTGCCCAGAGGGCCTCGGAGCTGAATGGGGCCATCAGCTAACCATGACTGGACTCTTCTGTTCTGTTCCAAGCCTCTGCCCTCTCGCCGTCTGTCTTCACTGCATACTGTGTTCAGGGGAAAATGGGAAACGTATTAAATTCAAGACTGTCCAACTCTCCAGGCCTCTGTTTCTCCTCAAAGCACATCAAGAAGTTAAAGTGTGAAAGTAAATCTGCTGGATGAAAGAACGTCCAAGTCCTCCGTGCTGCCTTTTCTCCCTCTCAGATCAGCTGCTATCTGCTGTCCAGGTGTGGACTCCTTGACTCCATCCATCTCTGTAATCCTCCCCTCCTTCTTGCCTCCTATCTTTTTGTCTTTTGCTTACTTTCACCTCCCTCTCTTCCCTCCTCTCCTCTTATTGCTCCGTGTTTCGGCCTCAGAACAGACTGGAGATTCACACAAACACAAGCGCTGCTCCGGTATAATGTTTTACTCTCCACATCACATCAATGTGCACATTTGGCAACAGTTACAAAACCCACATTTTCATATCCTCCGCTCGTTTTACCCCAGAGTTTGATCTGGTATAATATCACAAAGTGCCATGACGTAACTGTCGGAGCAGAGCGGCGAACGTGGTAATCCTGTCAGCGCTCTGTGGATGATTGTAATGTTGTCAAACTGTGACTGGGTTTGTCTCCAGGACGGTAAAAGCATTGTATGCAAACCAGGGTGGAAAATTTCACACCGGCTGTTGGCAAGGCGCTGCGCTGCACTTCACTTTTCTCTGGTCAACATCTCTTCGATTCTCTAGTTTGCTGTTTTTGCTCCTGAGCTTTCTGAAATCACTGTAACTGTAAAAGAAACCAGTGAACTTGGGAGTCAGCAAGCATGGCAGCAGGTTAATATGTTAATTAATTAATGTAGTTCTTTAGGTAAATGAACTGCACTTACTGCACATAAAGCAGTGTCTTGATGGCGACCTGAGCTCGGTGCTTCCGGTCCATCAGGATCAGCTGAGGGATCAATGTGGTCAAGGACACTTTAACATGTGAGGAGGAGCTGGCGATCGAACCGCCAACGCAGAGATTACTGGATGAGCCACACTGGTGTGTTTACTCCTGTTAATAGAAGGAGAACATTAAAGCTGTACTCTACAGCCAGAGAGAGTTTTTTTTTGAGACATTTTTAAACTCACTTGATCACTGATTAATCCAAAAATAATCCTTATTTGTGGGCTTGCATTCAAGCACCAGTTGGTAAGCTGACACCCTGCAGAAGGAGCTCTTGGGTGAAACGCTGAGCTTCTTCCAGCTCCAGTGGTGCTGCTCTTCAGATGACCCCCGTCACGTGATCCTCCACTCGGAGGAGGAGGAGGAGGAGGAGGAGAAGTGTGCTCCATGTAGAGAGAGGAAAAATCACAACCAGTTTGTTGTTGGAGTGCAGCTATTGTGTACAGATGGAGGTGAGGGAGGAGGAGGGAGGGTGGAGGAGGAGGGAGCGTAGGGAGGAATGAGCAGGAGGATTTAGCAGGCTGAGGCGTCGCTCCTGCAGATGCCTGCAGGCCTGGTTTCACTGGGCCTCAGGCTCCTTAAATGATGTGCTCCTGTCACTTTAGAGGCCCAGAGCAAGAGACACTCATACTCTACATCCCATAGTGCTATTCTTTATTAGAACTGTCTTTTTTCATATTTTTATCTTTTTAAATACTCAATACAAAGTTAATACATGCTCACCAAAGAGCTGCCTGTTGATGGGTGTGTGTTGCTGTGGATCTACAGTGGATCTACAGTGGATCTACTGGACTCAGGCTGTCGTCACACAATAGAAATATCAATGCAATATGTGCAGGTTTTTATTTTTTCATATAATTTTCTGTTCCAAAACAGATGAACTTGCATTGTGTGTCTGCTCATCGTGGCATCATGTGTGGGTGTCTGTCTTTTTAATCATGGTCTTTGTTTTGTGCCCACATTGTGAGCAAATGTCTCTTTTAGGGATGAACGGTAGATTACAATGACTTATTCTATACAAACTGCAAAAAAACCTGGTGACATAACTTCTCCAGTCAGCATGTAGTGTGGAAGTAGGCTTCTTCTCGCCCACGCTGCTGTTCACATCTCGTTAATGCAAACACAACACCTCCTCTTTGTGGTTCTAGATGGAAGAGAAGACGGTCTGTGTGAAGTTGAGACCAAACATTAAACAGGATTATTAGCCGTTGCTCCATCAGAATGCGTCCATGTCACGTACGTATGTTTTCCTGCTTTTTCCACCTTTTTGTCTCCAGGAAAAGGTGGAAAAGCCTGTTATGAAAACCTACCTGTGTTTCCCCCTGAACGCTGACTGCTGGCTCTCTGTGCTGATGAGGATAATCCAGGGTGGGGGGGTCATTTCCAAATGATTTGCTAATCTGATTTGGCAGGCTGCTCTCTGCCAGGATGCCAAGCTAGTGAGAACTTTTTAAAGCATGAATTATTTGGTGTACTTTGGAAATGAATAGTTTCGTGGCAGTGGTCCTCCGGGGGGAGGAGCTATATTTGTGGGACTGTCTCTTTTGTTCTAGTTCATTCTGGGGGAGACACAAGGGTCACCTACATCCTCTACACTGGTTTCCTTTTAAAACTTCACCTTGAGTTGTGCTTGTGTCTGGCAGCCCTCCCCCGCCCCCCCGCTCCCTCTTCACTCTGCACCGTAAGATGAGAACAGCGGGCCGTGGTGGTGTCGGCGCTCTGAGCACATCAACACCGTGAAACGTGCTGTTGCTTTTATCTCTTCGTAGGTAGATTAGGACCCTGTTTCACCTGAGTCAGCTGTGTGTGTGTGTGTGTGTGTGTGTGTGTGTGTGTGTGTGTGTGTGTGTGTGTGTGTGTGTGTGTGTGAACCCTTCAGTCCTGAGTAACTCCATCAGTAAACGGTGAGGTCACCCAGAGACGGTGTGTAGCTGCTGCGAGGAAGGAAAACATAATGAGAAATAAAAAGGCATTTTTGAGTTAAATAGATGGGAAACATTTCATCAACGTTGCATAACTGATGTATTTCAGCGATCACAGCATTCATCAGGGTCTAATGGAGGAGGACAAACAGCCCACCATATGGCATATTAAGCTAAAATATGGGCAGCAAAGCTATCTTAATGTTTCTGCCGCCTCCCCGAGGCTTTCGCTAGTGTGGCCCTGTTTTGGTAACACGCTTTAAATTTCAAAGTGACACACACCATTAGCTACCAAGAAAGACTTCCTGCCCTTGCCTTTTTGAATCTCTCTCTCCTCCCCTTCCAACTTCAGCCGTCTCCTGTCCTGGTGAAATGAAACTGTTCCCTGCGGATGCTCAGACCCCCCACCCCCCCCCACCTTGCCTCGCCTGCTCCTTGTGATTCTCCGGTGAGCAGCAGAAAGCTTCTCCGGCCTGTTAGCTACTTATTCATGCCGCCTCGCTGACCCCACAACCTCTGACAGGATTTGAAGCCCACCAGGACCTCGCATACTAAACAGAGATCCGCATGGCTCCACGGGCTTTTGTCAAAGACACAACTGTGGGGATAATTAGTAGAATTTCTTGCCATGTCCTGTTCTACATTTCTCTTGATGTATATTCACTAAAACATGTAATTATTTTATTGTAGTGACTATATAACTATTGCATAAGAGCCATGGTGAGCCTCAGGGAGTCAGGAGGAGGAGAGGGAAGCTCTCTCAACCAAACACACAGACTTCTTTGATACTTTTTTTTTCCAGTTTGGTTCTTGATTGAGTTTCCATCATCTCCCACTGTTCCTGCTGCTGACAGCTCAACACTGACGCCGTGTGATGACCCGTCGCTTTCTTTGTAAACCTGCACGCTGGCTGGTTTACAGACACGTGTGATCTCACCAGGGTGAACCACAGCCCTGTTTCTAGGAGTCGGCGCGTGTCGACTCTCCAGGAAAAGCAGAATGTTTCATCACGTTCCCGCTCGATCAGCTCATCCTGGCTACCGTGCCTTGATTAGTGATGTCTGCTGTGGGCACCAAATGACGCAGCGTGGGTGGTGTGACCGCTAATGTACAGTAACAAACCTCGGCGACAGTTTAGTTGAATGCAGCATGTTTGGATCCACTTCACTGCTTCCTTCTGGGTTTGAGGACTGTGGAGTGAAGTCAGTGGGATCTTTGTGCTACTCTGCGAATTTATTAAAGCTTTTTAATACTCGCCCTCGTCACATGAAATATGGCTGACATTTCTTACTGGGGGGATTGCTGAATAGAATAGAAAGGTCAGACATGTTATGATTTGTTGCGTTGGTTTACTTGTTATATTACGTACAGAGTGGATGGACTGCAGATCACGTGGAGGCCGATCGTGCTGAGAGTTATATTAACAAAACAGATGATAACCATGTGGAATATTTAGTTTAAAAACCATTTCAGTCCCAGAAGCAGGACTTTATTACATTATTTATATTGATATGGGCAGTACACATGTTTATTTCTCAGGAACCCCCCCCCCCCCAGTCTCATTAGAACAGAAATATATATTCATTGTTGATCTAGCAGTCGACTCTCATCACACTCAAAACAGTTTCCACAGTACATAATGTGTGCTGTGTGGACTCGGTACGCTTTATAAACCATTTGTCTTTGTGGTTACAGAGAGAGAGAGAGAGAGAATCCAAACCAGTTTCTGTCTTATAATAAACCACAAATCTGATTCAGGTCTCATTTTCTCCAAATTTACAAAACAGTTTCTGTGTTCTTCTAATATTGCCTCATTTGTCGTCTCCAAGGATACTCATCAAGCTCCAGAGCAAACTAATGGATAGACAGATGGTTCAGGGACGGAAGAGAAACGGACTTTATTCTGGTAACATAGTAAAACACAAAGCGCTCTGTCACCTGTGTTATTGATATTTCACTAAGCAGACAGTCAATCAGTGATTGGATCAATTAATCTTTAAGTTTAATTAAATCACCTTCTTAAATATTAGTATTTTCTAATCTTTAGTTTTATATTAAAGAAACAAATGTGCATTGAATGTCTTTGAATTATGGACTGTTGGTTGCTGACGTAGCATCACAGGTGTGTGTGTGTGTGTGTGTGTGTGTGATCCAAACCTTTCCTCAGTGGGTCTCTGCCAGCCGAGTGTGCAGAGTTTGGAGCCACAATCAGATTAAGGCTGAGCATCTCCTCCTGATTGCCGCTCTCTGCTCGCTGCTCTGCACTGCCAACTCAATCTGATCTGGCCAAAGCCTGGGGCCGCCACACACACACACACACACACACACACACACATACACACACACACACGCGCAAATGTGTACAATCACATATGCACGCTTGAAAGCATGGCGGCTCGCTCACACACTGATACAGAGGCACAGCCGTGCCACCAATGCATTCACTCACAATCCCAAAGTGGCACATGCCAAGTGAGATGGAGGGTTTCATTTTGTGTGTGAGAGGGAGTGAGTGGGAGAGAAGGCTTCAGAGACGGAGAGACGGAGAGAGAGGGCTGGTCAGAGAGACAATTTCCTCTTTGGAGTCCTTTGAATCATTCATGAGGAAGAGATGGCAGAAATCTACACACAATCTGACCCACACGTGTGTGTGTGTGTGTGTGTGTGTGTGTGTGTGTGTGTATACACACACACACATATGTGCACTCTCATGAATGCATGGGCGCTCTCAAAACACACCTAAGGTATGCACCACTTACGCCGACTAAAACATACACAGGAGCATATAGACAGACACATGAATGCACACACACACACACACACACACACAGTATATCTTTCAGTTTAACAGCCTGTTCCTCTCGTGGAGGGCTGCTGCGGCTGAAGGTGAGTGTCAGCAGACGGACTGTCATGAAGCATAGTGTCAGCTGACACACAGACACTGGAATGGACTTCTCATGTCAAAGAGGGAGAGTGGGAGGGTGAGACGTGCGGGAGGAGAAAGATGCTGTGAGAGATAAAAGCAAAGCGAGAGTGGACGAGGGAGTGTTGTGTGACGTGTTTGTTCAGGGGGAGCGCTGTGCATTCATGAGCTTTCTGACGTGTCTGAAATACTTCTTCTGCCCTTCCGGGGAAAATCATGTACTATTATAGATGCAACACAATGAATTTAAGGTTCCAGATGTACTTTATTAACTGGCTGATTTGATCTGTAGCACCGTTTGCCTCTGAGTTTTGTTTTTTTTCAGCAATTAAAAACAAATCTATAATGGAATTTAAATGGAATTCTAATTTGATAGTGAATGAAATAATAGTGTTTGCATCTTTTCATTCATTGAATGAAAGAAATGTGACTTGACAGAAAGTGATAGTTGAGAGTTTTCTATGGAAATTGTTCTGTTGGGTCAAAAGAATATTACTGTAAACAAGGAAGCTGCAGCTAAATGTGTTTCTCCACGATCGCCGCCCTTCACCAGTAATGAGAGCTGAGATGACCAGTCACAGTTCCTGCAGTCTTAAACTTGCAGTTTTGAGTTTCAGGGTAGGGATCGAAGCCAAATCTGCCAAAAGACAAACTGGAGGGGTTATAGAGGGGTCAGGGAAGTGAGATAAGACAGCTTTAGGGGATACAAAGTGAAAGGTGTGTGTGACTATATGAGCATGTAGCAGTGAGGGAAGATGTACGGTGGCCCATGAGTTTATACAAGCTCTCACTTATCCAGTCATGCTGCATTAAGAGCGTTACACAAACCTAATGAAGAGAGGGGATGAAAAGGGAGCAGAGGAAAGAGCTTCTGTTGGGATGGAGGGAAAGTAGAGAGGGAGGGGTCTACGGAGGAAAGAACAAACGCAGTCCAGCTTGTGACATTTGTGGAAGCGTTCAGATTCAGTGTAACTCGCCCCCCCCCCCCCCCCCGGACGCTGCTCTGTAACGCTGCAGTTTGCAGGAAGCAGCTGAATTCACAGACAGTTTTAGAGCTGATATCCATCAGGATTTTAATAGATATGTTTTAAGCTCCATCTGCGTGGTGAAACACAAAAAGCAGAGCTTTTAATGTGGTCACGGACGCTCTGCACCTGTCCTCCCCCACCTGCTCAGCTGACAGTCGGTGCTGACTTCATTACTGCCGTGAATATTCATGCTCACGTTGCCTGGCCTGTTATTTCCACTGCAGACCAACAACAATAACTGAAAAGGCTGTGTGCTACAAACTACCATCGTCCTCACTGTAGTTTGAATGTGGACAAAGTCACAGGTTTCACCTTTTTTAGGTATTTTTGCACAGTGTTTTAATAGAAGTCACCTGGTAAATTACATTATTTTACTTTTTCATTATCCTAAATATGAGAAAACCTTTAATATAGTGCAGTATTTTAGTCCAAAGGCCAAAAGAACTGACTCAGCAAAACAGAAGCACAAAAAATCTTTTGAAAACAGTGGCTGCCTTTTACCCCAAGAAGTTAATATTAAGTTTTCAGGCAAAAGTCCCACTCCGTCATGTTGCACTGTGGGGGAATTATAGTTAATGCAACAAATGGATGCTGAAAGTTTTGTTACTGCCCAAAGTTAAAGAACAACTTGATCAGCGTGGACGCACAGCTGTGTGTGTGTGTGTGTGTGTGTGTGTATAAAGGTCTGTTGTGCACCTTCTTTGACATAGCGATTGTTTTTGCTGCTTCACAGCCGACCAGAGATAATCAGCTGGAGAGGTGCACTGAAGAAGCGAGGGGGGTTAATGAGCTGCAGCGGTGCAGTGAGACAGGCTGCTGTGACAGGATGGTAATTGTAATGAGTCACAGTTGTGGTTCTCGTCATATTATGCAGGTCTTTAAAGTGATTTATTTACCCTTCGTTTATTGAGGCGGAGCTTTTATGAGGAACCAGGTTTACTTTGTGTATATAAAAGTACTTTGAGGCAGCATCATGGGAGCGAAGGTGAAACATGCATGAAACACTATTTTTGTTTTTATGTTGAATTAAAATCAGAGAAAACGTCAATTGTGGTATTGAAATTACAAAACTATCAGTAACTCTGGAGCTTCACAGAGCCCTTTTAGGACATATTTTCTCTGTAGTTGTGGTGTTGTACAGTTTGTGCAGCTGACAGACATCTGGGTAGTTTGTGAATATGGGTTTATGTCAACGAACCGTGACTGAGTTTATTTTATTCTTAATGTTGGAGTCGTCTTTTGCATGTGTCTGTGAGTGTGCACTTGGTCCTACCTGCCTGTCTGCTGGTTCTGATGCTAATACATTCACGCCTCAGCACTTCTCTTTGTTTACTTCTTTACTTGAAACCGTACACTGTCATCAGCATAAAAACTTTCCCTGCTGCATGCCATTAGCCCAGATACCAACTTTTAAAAGCCAAACCACACAATAATAGACTATTAGCTTTCCCCTTGAATCCATAACCCTCTGCAGCACTCCTCCTTCACTCAGCTTCAAAGTCTGCTTGAACTTTACGGAGCCCTCCCTGCTTGTTTTGTGCCGTCATCTTTAAAAGGGCCCGAGCATTAACGACGGCACACAGAGGAGGAGTTCATAATGGAATAATGTCAGTGAATGCTTGTTTTAGTGGGGTAAGGTCTACACATGATTACATTAGACAGCCATGACTGTGATCAGCTGTGGAAGCATGAAGGCTACCTCTGGGCCTCAGCAGCACCAATATCCAGCGTATGAAGACAATTCAGAGAAAATGTTTCAGGGTAACTTGAGTATCTTTAAAACTGGGCCTCATTTTTGCACATTTTAGATGTTCAAATGTTCTCTCTCTGCAGGGAACCGTTCCATAACGCTGTCAGACACTTAGAATAACAATCTGAGCCTGTCAGTGGCTAAAACAAGTGTTTCTAGTGGGTGTACTTTGATCAGCTGCAGTTTCCTCCAGGGATTACATCGCAGCCCGTTTGGTGGCCACCTGCTGAGGAGATCTACTGGACCAATTCCAAAACGTTTTGTACCTACCAGCCGCTTAGACACCCAAATATGTTAAAAATAAAAAACTGGGCCCAGTATTAAAATAATTGTGGCATATTCTGCTCCTCTTATCCTTCATCACAGGAGAGGAGGCAGAGTGGCCAAATCCAGCAGAGTTCAGGCAGATGGCAACCGATGTTTGTTCATTCTAACCCTTCATTTAAAGCCATATCATACACAGGATGCCAGTGTGATGCTAATGTACTCTGTTAGACTTAGACTTTCTTTATTGATCCCCCATTGGGGGAAATTTACATGTTACAGCAGCAACAGAGGCAGGATGAGCAGTAATAGAAAAAAGAAATAAAGAAAACAGTAGAAAATGAGCAATAGTAAATAAATGTATTGTAATGATAGATAAATATTTACACTGAACAGAAATGTGCAGTATTATTGGTTTTCAGCTTGAGCTCATGGTAAATATATCTTTTAAGGATCTTGTTTAACTTCAGATTTTGTTGCTCTAATCAGCTGTTTTCTGTCTAAAGTCAATGCTCATCATTACATCTGCCATCAGTCTGCTCTAAACCTGTGTGTCCCAGTGGAGGTGGTTCAAACTTCAGGGGAGGTATTCAGGCTCCAGGTAACATTTACCAGAGTTTAAACAGTGCCTGCCAGTCTTTTCTGACACTATTGGGGGGAAACTGTTATTTGCACCCTAATAAATCAAATGCAATGACGAGAGCAAAAGCTATGATTACTTGGAAAGTACTTTAGTCTTGTGATCTGTTGCTCTCATTTTGGATATTTGTAACTGAGATGTTCTCCGTGTGTCCAAGTCATGTTTCTCTAAAAGCTCTACTTTGTTTAGCAGGCACAAGTGCGTACTGAGCGTCTGGGATTTCCATGGACTTTATACACAGTAGATGAAGTTCTTCTGGTAGCCTTCAAAAGGAAATCGATTTATCTCTCCAGTTTTCTCACAGCACTCTGCTTTAGATGTGATTTATTTCAAAGTTGATGCCAGCAATTTTACAAAATAATTGCATTTCCAGACGAATTTAGGTTTTTGAAAGCAATGAAATCATGTTTAGACTTTATTCCTGTTGTGTATTAATGTGTAAACAGTAGTTCTGTGTGTGTGTGTGTGTGTGTGTGTGTGTGTGTGTGTGTGTGTGTGTGTGTGTGTGTGTGTGTGTGTGTGTGTGTCTGTCTATGATCACATGTCTGGCCTGTTTGTTTAGATGGCTCACTGCAGATGTAATCCTGTACCTGTCGAACTATTCACTGTCTGATGCTTCTTTAAGAGTGTGCAGCTGTAGCTGTTGATCAGTCCTTGTCTATCTGATCTGCTGCTGGCTTTAGCTTCACAATTGATTGATCACCTGGCAGCACTACGGGCTCCACATCACCAGACTCTGAAACGTGATGCTTTGGTGCCGAGTGTGCCAAACACGTACTGTCCCTTTACCTCACTGTGTCCATGGAGGCATTTCATCTAGCTCCATCCTCTGGCGATCTCTTAATCCTAAAGCTCCTGACCACTAAATGCTTAACCTAACATTTACCTAACGTTTGGCCTCTCTTTTTAAATCCAAATCCCAGAATGGCTCCCTCTGACAATGAGAACCCATGTGTTCTCACTTTGGAGGATTTTCTCTTTGTGGTGAACACACACACACACACACACACACACACCTGGAGTGCCCTACAGTATGTGATGTTAGTGATGCAATCTTGAGATCAAAGTAGCCCGGTTGGCTTTTAAAACTCAAGTAGTCCAATTTCATCCAGAGGTAAAGAGGCTTAGACGGCTTTTGATAATCTGCAGTGCCTGATGAGATTTTCCCTCTTTTATGTTATGGAAAGAAAAATGGGAAAAGAGGGAAAGGAAAGGTGAGAGGAGAAGGTGCACATGAAGTCAGGAAGGGAGGAAGAAATGGGTGGTGAAGGAAAGAGGGAAGAGAGGATGTCACAAGGAGAGAGAGAAGAGAGAAGAGGCGCTCTGTGTTCACAGCTGATTGATCAGTCTTGTTTTTGCTCTCTCTCAGCATCTTTGCTCCGTCCTAGAATCACACTCCATCTCTCCCCGGCTGTTTGTAAGTCATCTATCAGATCCAGAGACATGTAGATGGAGGGAAAACTCATCCCTGTAATTTAGTCTGCTGTTTTTGCCTCCATTTTGCCTCATTTCTTCTCCTCCGCGATGACATCCATTTGTCAGCTGCCTCTGCGTCTTTAAAATGAATCCATTTGCCTCGGAGTCTCTCCGTCGCAGCGTTTCTCCAGCGCAGAAGGAGACGCTGTTTGGCAAATTATGGTAAAGGATGAAATGAGAATTGGTGTCGTGATGACTCAGTGGGTTCAGCTATGTTCTCGACAACATCAAATCTGACTCATGATTTCCTCTGTGTGTCATCTTCCTCTCCTGCCCCCCCCCCCCCCCCCCCTCTCTATCTGCTGTAATAAAAACGTCTGAGGGATAGTGTGAAGACGTGCAGGCTCATTTGTTTCAGAGCGCTGTTTGAATCGTTAACCAAAGAACATCTCACTCCGCTGAAATGTTCCCCTCCCTAAAACCAATCGATTACCAATTGGTTAATATTGAATTGGGAGGCTGTTATTCTACCACTATGCTAACCCATTCACTGCACATGTTGTCTTCTTCTGCTCTGTTCTTTCTTCTGTTTTTCTCTCCTTTCATCCTGCTGCCAGTCCTCCACTAGATTAAAAACATGAAAGCCTCCTTATGAGAGTAACACCAGTGAGAATGTGGATGGATGAGAGTTCACCGGCCAGCTGACCAGAAGGTGTCGGCCTCTGTTTCACAGCTCTAATTTTTATTATTCTATATCCGAGCCTCACATTGTGTCAGATAGAGCACCATGTTGTCCAAAAACTATTACAGATACATCAGTGAGCTGCACTGTTGCAGTGAGTAACATGTTCCTTCATCAGCATGAACACACACACACACACACACACACACACACTGTGGCTTATTTTGACTCGATCCCACACACACACACCATCCTGCTGCCCAAAATACTCACTAGAGCACCAAATGTGGATTAATCCTTTGCTGAAAATAGGCCCCAGCCAGTGCACTGTTTTCTGCTGTTGGAGTAACGTTTGTTTGACGTTGATTTCTGAAAGTGATTCTGCTGGAGGGTACGATTAGAGGATTATCCTGCAGAGTGTCTCTCTACAGCTACTGCTGTTCCTGAAGTTGTCTGTTACGACACTGTTACAGTTCATTTACAACACAAGTTACAACACAAGTTGTGGAAACTAAAGCATTTCAATCTGGCTCTTGTTGCAGGTGTCTGAGAGGTGGACTGAGCTCACATCCAGATGACAGAAAGGTAAGTGATGAACCCAGACTGAGACTGAACTCCTTCTGAACTGTGTTAAACCTCTGATCACACACATGCATGTACATAAGAGGATGGATGGATGGATGGATGGATGGATGTCTGGGTCAATGGGGGGGAAAAAGAATAGATGTATGAACAGATGGATTAAAGGAATGAGTGGATTACAGATTTAATGGCTTGAGCATTGGATAAATGGACAACTACATGTAAAGAAGTGGAATTGTCATCTATTAAGGAGACAAATGCATTATGGGTCATACTGGGGAGAGTTGTGGGATCAGCCAGGTCCTGATTAGCACTTTAAGAACTAAACACAACAGTTTTTAATAGAAATACACACTCACACACACCCAGTGACGGCCCTCCGCCCGCTAATGGAGCTGCCTCTTATCTGGCTCGCTGACCAGTATCTGTCTGAATAATGGACATCCATACACTATCAGATTAGAGTGGACGTTATCTGCTTGTGGGACTGCAGTAAAGACACAGTTTCCTCTATCTGATCACAATGGATCCACCACGTTCTGTCATCTGTAAGTAAAAGTGCATCATTCATCCTGTTAGTGGGCCTCCAGCAGACGGACCACCTCCATAAACAACTGATGCAGATTTAATAGAGATGTTGATTACTGTAGCAGGAATAACACTAATCTAAGGGGCAGCCGCACATTATGGCTGTTGAGCCAATTACAGCGCTGATTGAAGCTGGACTGAGTCCAACCCCCAGTTTTGAAAGAGAGAATCTTGTAATGTGACTTTTTTTTTTTTTTTCTTTCCCACCCTGAATATACCTCCTGTTAAGTTTCCATGATTCATCTCCACTTGGCGCTCTACCAGTGACACAGATTTACAGTCTAGACTTTTCTTTTTACATCATATACATCACACTGTTGTCGACATGCTCAGTACACCATGTGTCTCTTTCCCAGCAGAACAGTTTCTTTATTGGTTTAAATCTCTTTGCACTTGTGCAGATCGGTCCTGTAGTCAGTTTAAACTACATCAGTACATCAGCCAAATTATTTCTATATCGTCCGATCCTGGTTCCTCAGTACCTCCAGTAGGTGATCTGCTAATCGGGGCAATGCTGCAGTATTTGGATGCTCTGTTATGGATTTCAAAAAGGAAGTAAAGTTTTGTGTTATCTGCATTATTGTGAAGTGGTTATGGGCGAATTAACACGTTTCTACTGTTAAAAGACAGAACAGAAGTCGGACTAGTGGTGGTAGTGATAGCAGAAGTGTATCTATTGATTTCTATCAAATCATTTATTCTAAGGTATTGACAGTTTGGACTGAGGCTCAGTGTCTGACTGAGCTTTCAGATAATCAAACTTTTTCATTTTCTGGAAGCAGTGCAGGCAAAGCTACATGATTAAACATTTAGAAAAGAGTGTGAACATTTGATTTGAAATATTTGAATATTAAAAAAGACTTTTTTTAAAAGTCTGTGTCAGTGTTTGGTGCGACAGTATCACAGCACCATGTTCCTTTAACATCATCTTATCTTTGCGCTCCTTAAAAAGTACTCAACGAATTTAGATTGTGATGCCAGAGTTAAGCTTTGGTGAGCAGGAATGTGGAGAACAGAGATGCAGAGAATTAGATCCATGGAAAAAGAGACCTGAATCACAGTAGGGAGCAGCTTGATGCCGTCGTGTTGGGATCATGTGATCAGTCACATGTTGGAGCTCAGGCTTCGCTGTTCAGACTGATTAATGTGACTTATTACTAATGAGCCACAGTCCTGATGTCTTTAGAAGAACATGAAGGACTAATTTTGGCAAAGTCCATCTCACAAATACCTGATTTTCACCTGCGTCTGCTGTTGGAGGCGGCGCCCTGACGTTCGGTTTAAAGCCTCAGTTGCACTCGACTTTTTATTTCACATTAAAAGACCACTGAGGAGGATTCTCATTTACAATGGTGTTGAATTATAGGACCGATGATCCATCTTGAGTCATGACATAAATACAAGAGGAAGCTTTGAGCCTCAGGAAGGAAAGTTTATCAATTGACTGAACTGAACTGGAAAGTCAGAAAGAAATAGTGCCAGAGATCCTCCAGTGGAAAAACATGTCAAAGGATGACTGATATATTTTTATTACTATTTCACACCCAGAACTAATGCGAGCACTTAGACTGCTGCCGTACAATAACTTTAGACTCTGTCCTTCTCTCAACACAGCAGCATCACAAACTTCACTGCCTGGAAGTCTGTCTCCTTGGTTTGTGCAGAAATGTTTCCAAATCACTTCCAATCTGTTATTTTGGCCTCATTTTGCTTCACTGCTTCGGCACTCTTACATTATAACTTGCATTTTAACTGATAAACCACAGTGTTGAGTATGTTTCAGATATTATTGGTTAAAGCTACTAAATGCTTTCAGTCACATGATGATCAGACGAGGAAACCAGCCTCTCAGTCCACAGCTGCTGATCACTCAGCAATTTTTTTTTTTTTTTTTTAATCATCAGCTGTAAGATTCAGCAGCCAGTGTCTGAACGCTGGTGATTTATTGCCTTGTTCAGGACGTCCCCTTGTGTTCTCAGACGGCCCTAACCCCCCCCCGCACCAAGTATAAACAACCACAAAATAAAACACAACTACTTTGCTTTTAAATAAAACGGCTGAAGGACATGATAGATCATCCCTTTACTGCCACGCCTCAAGTGGTGAAGTTCACCGTCTCCTCTGCTCCCTTCGGCTCCAACAAAATCTCACTCTGCTGTTTTTTATATGAACTGTAATAAATAGTTGTGGTGTCCTCCACACACACACACACACACACACACACACAGTCTGCTTCTGTTTCTCTGTAACCACATACTTGACTGTAAGAGCTCATACTGTGTGTGTGTTTAAGCACGTAGAGTACCTGGAGTACATGTCCAGGTGTGAGCTACAGCTAACACTAACTACTGTGTACCTGCTAACTGTCAGCCTCATTAAAAAAACAAAGCAGAAGAGGGTGTGTGTGTGTGTGTGTGTGTATATAAAAATAAAAAGGTTCAGGTGTCACTACGCAGCAGGATAAGAACTTTGAAGTGTCTCACACTTGATGGTTGACTACAGAGGAGTAGCTTTTACACAAAGCATGTTTCAGTGCATGTTTCTAAGCAGAACGGAGGACAAACTGCACATCACAAGGAAACATGAGACCGAGTTCATTTACTACTTTGTTTTTCCACCTTTTGTTCAACTTACACTTGAAGCGTGTTTGGCCAACAGACACAAGGTGGTTTTGCTGCATCTTGTCTTTTGTCTTCAGTCCTGCAGTCAGCGGTCACTCTGGTCAACATTCATCACTTAAAACAAGCCGTGATACACGAGGGGAAACGAGCAGGCGGGTTGGTTTAGTCCTTAAATACTTTTTATTAAAGATGCAGCAGTAAAAAAAAAAAAAAAGAATGAATTCACTGTTGAGTTGCTGAGGGAGACGGGGGGGGGGGTGCTGAACAGTAAACAGATGGATTATCTGATGCTTCATTGCACCAATATGTAAGCACTTCATTTGGCCGGGGCCTTTAGAGAAGTTTATTTATTCATAAAGCCCTTTATGACAGCAAAGTTTCAAAGGCCTTTTGCAGAGAGTTGAGAAACAAAGGGAGAGGGGGGGTAGAAACGGATCGAGCTTAAATAGATCTAATGAAATAAACGGCACCAAAATAACAAACCTGTCTCAGGAGTTCCACACCCGCTCTCTCAGGACTCTGGGAAATGGGCAGTGGATATTTTTATGTGTTCATTACATTTGAATATCGTCCACAGATGGCTGACCAGTTATATAAGAGGGATCTGATACCCACAGACTGAGAATGTGCCTCGGTGCAGCGTGTACATGAGTCATTTTCTAGCACTGAGATAATATTAGAATAATATCAGACATGACGGGATATTTCTGAGGTGTTTATGAAGCACTTCCTCGTTCATTTGAAGTGTGCGTTTGGGAGTCGACTACTGAAGCGCTGAAGTGTTTAACTTGCTAGAAATGGGTTTCACCGGAAAAGTAGATGTCGGCGCCGTGACGTCTCCTGTTTGGTTTATGGACTTCCAGTTTTCTAGCCTTGAATCTAACATGTTGTCCTACGGCATTTTGGTTTTGGAGCCAGAAGTGACGTTCATTCTGCAATCCCCCCCTGATTGGTTAGGTTTAGGTAAAACCCACCTCTAAATCCCCGCCTCCCCCTCCCTGGTCTATTTTCCTCTAAATGGGACCATAATTTACTAAATGAACAACATGGTTTTGTTGAAGAAGACTTGATATTAGCGACTGAGACCATGAACTCATTAAGAACAAGATGGTACATACAGTGTGGCCATCAGAGAGAGAATACAGGTTTACGACGTTAGCTTCACTTTTCATGCCCAGAGGTCATGCCCCGTCAGCAGACACACATTTCCTGCCTGAAAATAAGTATTTTCATTTTACACACACACATTTCTAGTAGTATTGATGTTAGTGACCGTAAACACAACTATGGTGGTTTATTCTTGGGCTCCCAGGGGCCCCAGTTGGTGGTCCTTGTATGTGAAATATGATGAGGGTTAATGTCGGCTACCCTCGTTCAAAACACATTATTCATTTTCAGACTTAAAGAAATGTTTGTTCCTTGTTATTAAGGCAATAACAGACCAACGTCCCCTGAGATGTTTCCCCTGAAAGAGCAGCAGCACATCAGTACACCTGGATTCCTGATGAGGTTTCTTTTTTCTTTCTTTCCCTAAAAACTTAAAAGAAAACTTCAAACCTTCACCGTCTCTAGTATTTGACTGTGTTCCAGTAAGACGGTCCCACTACTGTTCTCTTGAATGGATTCCAGTGGATTTATCTTAAGTCCTTTAAGTTTGTTGTGTGGCCTTTGAAGTTTGTTCAAACTGAATCGGGGGCTCTGTGTGTCTGCAACTACACATTCGCAACGGCAGATGGTGCGTGTCCACCTGGGGGTGAGGCGCGGTGTCCAATCACAACGGGGACTCGATAGAAAAGACAAAAAATAAAACACAGCTGATGTTCCAGTAACGGTTATTAAATCTCTAAAATGTCAAACTGTTCCTTTAACACACACCAGACAAACAGAAGTGTGCTTCTTTTGTACTTTCTTGCCAACAGTTAGATGAGAACACCCCCATTATCACGGCTGTACAGTAAATATGTGGCTAGATTCAGCTGCTGCTTCACTCGGAACAAAAAAAACTAGAAAGTGGGAAATCACTAGCTGTGCTCGGTCTGAAGCAACAAAATCTGCCACTGCGCCTTTTTACAAAAGCAA
The DNA here is from genome assembly GCF_042242105.1 of Pempheris klunzingeri. Classification (NCBI taxonomy): domain Eukaryota; kingdom Metazoa; phylum Chordata; class Actinopteri; order Acropomatiformes; family Pempheridae; genus Pempheris; species Pempheris klunzingeri. The sequence goes on along the minus strand of NC_092015.1, from coordinate 2,053,564 downwards.
CAATGGCAACTTGTTTAATCTCTTTTTACCAACATATTTAGTGTGGAAGGACTACTGACTGAAATAAAACCTACGGTGCTTACTTTATTTATTAGGATTGTTTTAAGAAGGTTATAGTTAATTTCCAAATAGTGTAAAATGATAACAACAACAACAAAACTGTCTTCAGAAAGAAAAAATACAACAAATGTGCAATATTTCCTATATTTATAATCTAATCATGTGCAATAGCCTTTTCTTTTCATTCAGCACAACTGCACTGTTTTTAATACATTCTATTTATCCTCATTTGTACCTTGTTGTTTTTTTCTTTCTTATTTATATTCATCCACACCTGTTTGCACCAGAATCCACAATCATGCAAATCACACTGTTTTTGTATATATTTTCCTTTTTTTCATATTTTTTAGATTTCTATCCGGTGTATGTGTGAACTGCTGCTGACAACAATGTGAATTTCCCCACTGTGGGATAAATAAAGGCTAATCTAATCTAATCTTAACGAGACAGGAGCTAAAACGGCGTGTTTGGGAAATGATGTGGTGTTTTAGCATTACAGCATGTAAACATTCACACACATGAAGCTCAATGAGCACAATAAGTCTCCTTTAAAACCGAAACAAGACAGCAAAGATATGAAGTCATGAACATTTGGAGTAAATCACCTTTTGAGAGGAGACGGTGTGACCACAGCTTTTTTTTTTCACCCGTGTGGTGGGCTAAGAATAGAGGCAGACTTTAGCCAATCTGGACTCCCCAGTGAAAAGATTAGTTCATGCTCCGACTGTGTCATTATTCCATCTTCAGGTCTTTACCACTGTCTTTGTCCACCTTTGTTCTCGGAGACAGTCTGCCAAGGCTGCACAGCCCAGCAATGACAGGCTCTTCAGCTGGACTCTGACACCAATTATCCTGCACAGCTTTCCAAACTGCCAACACACACGAGCGTCCGTCCGCTGCTCTGTCATACACCTCTGGATTCTCACTCTCTCTCGCTTCCAGCCGCCCTTGTTATGTCTTTGTCTCTCTCTCTCTCTCTGTCACTGTCGTTTAGTCTCTGTAAGCGTCACTCAGCCTCTCGGCCTGAATGTGTATTAACGTCGTCCTCCCAAGAGATTCACAGCACGTTTTTCTAGTGTCATCTCGGTATTGACAAGAAAAAAAATATGTAAATGTCATGAATTTGCATATTCAAGGCCGTGTTTAGACCCAGAGCAGCACTGTCAAAGAAATCCAATCTGTGCTGCAGGTACAGGTGAGAGAAATAAATTCAAGCTAGGAAGTCTGAAGGGTTTTTTTCTTCCCATGACACAGCTGATATTACTGCTCCTCACTTGACGCACCTGTAGCAGTGATCTACTCGCTGGCATTGATGATTGAGAGGTAGGAAGTGCAACCATTTATGAAATCCTCTGCTGCAGCTCTAAGTGATGCTGCTCCGTCCTCTTTCTTGTATATTATTCAGCCTTGTGTCTGCATGCTGGATTAATACCAGCACTGGTGCACATGTGTTTGTAGCATGATGCATGTATGTGTGCGTCTGCTCTGTTGAATACACCTTTTAACCACCCTGCTCGGTGTTAATAAAGCTTCTTCTGAATTCAAAGAAATCAAAGAAAAACATTGTTGTCGGTCAAACCAGCTGATGTTGACCTCCATGTTGAAAATGAGGTCTGTTTGAAGGCAGCATTACATCATTTGTTCATTTTAAATTCACTGTAATGTATAAGGTGTGTGTGTGTGTGTGTGTGTGGCTGCTCTGTGTTTCTGTGACACAGCAGACAGTATGAAGAAATAATTAGTGCTCAGAAGCAAAGTGGAAACGGGCTCAGCGGAGGCAGAAGTGACTCAAACACACTAATTGGACCTGAATTGTGCCTTTTTCTTTCATTCCATTAAGGCGATGGCAACATTACGTTTGGTCTTTTAATGTGAGTCTCTGGTCGTCCTGATTTATTCTCTGGTAAACATGAAGCTGCACCATTACTGTCAACTCTCTGTGTGTGTGTGTGTGTCTGGTGCTCTGACATGATTCAAGGCTGTTTTTGTTTTCTGCATCCTGTTGCTCTTTAAAGTTGCTGTCGGTCCGTATGATGCTCCTGTCGGTTAGTGTGTATTTACGGTGATCCTGATCAGAAGACCCTCCCCTCCAGCCCCCACCATAAAACCTGCAGCGTTGCAGCAGAGGAAGCATGACCCTACAGTCTGCTGTTTACATCTCAGCTCTGACTGACAGCCCATGTTGGTCCAGTTCAACCAGGACTCTCTGCAGCCTCAGTGGGGTTAGGGAGACCTTACAGTCAGCCATTACCGTCATTAAGGAACCCCGACAGGGTGATGCAGGTCCAGAGTCGTCCTGAACTGTATATTAAACGGCTTCGTACTAAAGAAACCAATAATTTTGTTGTTAATATTGATCTGCAAATAATTGTATCACTACTTTTGTGGCCTCTATCAGAGCTGCGTCCTTAGCCGTGGTCTGCTGTGCAGAAACAGGATGATTCAATCACCCTGTCGGGGTTCGTTTTGCAATAATGACCAGCTGATTGTACATTATCCTGCTTATTACACGGCTCTGTACTAAAGAAATTAACAGTCTGAGGCAAAATACTGAATTAAAAACAATTTTATTGATTTTGAAAATGATTTTATGGCTTCCGCTGTGAGAACAGCATCTGTTATATATATATATATATATAGCTACAGTCTGCTATGCAGAAATAACAGACTGTAAAATGCTGTGATTGACCAGTCAAGCTTGAGCATTCAACAGCACTGTAATAAACAGTTTCAGCTGCCTTTAGTTTACATTAAACGGGCCTGACTACAGTTGTCGGATCAGAAAATGTTCCTATGAGTCTTTGCTGGTAAGGTCAGCCATTTCATCGTGGAGACTCCCCGCCTCACTTGAAATAAAGACTGCACTTTGTAATGTAATACTTTGAAAGCAGAAGTGAAGCATTAGGTTTGTTGAGCTTAGAGAATCATGCAGCGCTGCTACATCGCACATCCATGTATTTCATCAGGATCTGAGTGCAGCTCAGCAGGTGAGACTGATGGATTGGTCACATCGTGTGTTCACTTTGCAGTAACTAATCAGAGCAGCTTGCTCAGAGCGCCGCAGCTTCAGTCTCAGCACTCTGAAGATGGTTTGATAATCACACGTTGGAGGTGATGTAGGCTGTCCTGAGAAGGCCTGTTGTTGGTCAGGGTGTGTTTTTCTATAACATTTACCTGGTTCATGTAACGGAGCCAAAAGGTTTGTGAATGAGATACAGTAAGAAACTGCACCAGGAGCTGGCAGCGATAGAAGAACATCACTCAGCACAAGCAGCAGCAGCTGTTTACATGATCAGTGGACCAACAGTGAGAGATCCTGACAGGATAAAAACGGCCTCAGTGTGCTGATTGGTGAATTAATGTAGTTGGTCATCTTGGGCATCTGGCCGTTACGGTTTGATAAAGTTTGTTCGGACATAAGCAACCTCTTCTTATCACAAGTGTCGAACACTATGAGAACTCTTGACTGATTAAGTTAATGGATGTTTTCTACAAACTTAGTTTCGGAACCAATAGTTTCATTCAGCTTTTCATTCTAAGTCAGAAGCTCCAGACATTTTTTGGCTTGTGACCCTTAAAATTAATCCGTCTGAGCCCTCGTCTCCGGTTCTGACCTTTAGTGTTGACACGAGTTTATGTGATGTATTTCTATTTGTTTTTCAGGAAAAAAGTCATTCTTCCAACAGTAGATGGATTATTTTTTTGTCCCATACAGTGTGAGACACTTTCTGACTTTGTTATTGAGGACTGCTGTTAGAATAGATTACCCCTGTTACTCCTCTTCAGTTATTAGTGACGCTGCAGCAGAAGTCACGGGGCACCGGATCCAGAGCCGTAAAATCACTGTTTAGCAAACATGTCTTCTAATGGACGTCCCCGCTGCCTCAGAAAGTGCACACAACCAGCAATTGAACTGTGTGTGTAATTAGATTAACTGTGCTCACTCTCGTTCAAAGTTGTTTCTGCAATTCATAAAAAATAAACCACATTAAAATGGCAGTAACACTGAATCTATTAGTGATTATAGTAATTGTAACCATCAGTCTGTGTTATTAGAGGTGAGCTTTTTGCTTTCAGTGAGCACCCATTATCCATTTCATCTCCCTCTGTGCCTACCCATTGCTTTTGGATGCACACACACACACACACACACACACACATTCCTGCACACAGATAGCGATCGTGCCTCCTCCTCCTCCTCCTCCTCCTCCTCCTCCTCCTCTGCTGTGTGTTGTGGAGCTGCAGCCGCTCTTGTTAGCGTAGCATCAGGTATGTGGAGGATCCTCTCCTCGGCCTCTAATTGCGTTCCTCTGGGCTCGGCTCGCCTCCCCTGGAGAGTCAACATTCTTCTCGGTGCCTTTGATCCTAACGAGCATTATTAACTACCATGGCAACCGCAGGGGCTTCTGGGACGGCGGTGCTGTTGGGCCACTTATTATTGGACAGAAATAAAGGGGCCGGTCTGGCATGCGCCGCCGCTGTAGGGAGGTTTTGGGATTAAGGAGGGATTGTGAATCACAATGGGTGCCGTGCTGTTTCAAAAATATCATCTGTGAGCTAATTGTAATGAGTCCAGTCGGTTTTTCCTCCTGCAACAACAATGATTTCAGTTTGGCCAAAGCGACTTGGCAGCGGCTCCGCTGAATGTGAATAAATGTTTATTTACTTGAGCTGCAGAGGGACTTTAAAGTGTCTTGCTAGAGATGCTGGGATCCACAGTCCAATTGTCAGCGTTAGATTTAACATGAGCAGAATACAATCAAATACAAAAGGCCCAGTAAAAATCCTTCCTTTGTGAGGTGATTCTTTTAATCGAATTAGTGACTCTGCTGAATTGATCCGGCTGTGCTTTGATTTCTGAGGCTGTAGTTTATTCTTCCCAATCTGGCTGCTTCCTATTGTCACAAAGTGGGATTAGCAGGTTATCTGGTTAACTTAATCCAGACCTCCAGTCAGACAGATCGTTGTTTCTGAACAACAACTCTTTAATTCATCAACTAATTCAACAGATAAACAAACAAAAAAAAAGGATTATGATAATTAATTATCTGTTTCCAGCTCTGTAAAATCATTCCTTGTAAATTAAACTCTCTGCTCTGCTGATTGGGCGACTCAAAACACCAAATGATCATTTGAATAATCCAAACTAATGGACAGTTTGTCATCATTCCTGGAGGACGACAACAAGGTTCCTGGTTTTAAACCTCTGAATCTATCGGCTACTTCTCTTAGACAGAACAAACCAAAACCGTCTGATTATCAGGCCACAGAAACAATAAAGAGCTGAAATAATGTGGTGACTGACAGTTAAAGAGACTCCATCAAATAAATGTGTAGAAGAATGATCTAGGAACTAGATTTTCCTAAAAATATACTCCTATATTCCCCACAGTGACTTCTGAAGTCGCTTTTGTGAGAATTTTACTTTGACATCTGAAACAGCCAATGGCTCTGAAGCTAATATTCATACTGCAGAGGTTGTGAATATTGCATAATAATGAGCCTGTTGGGCTCCAAGAGTTCAGGGACAGAGAAGAAGAGTGGAGTTAGGCGTGTGAGGAGAACCAGAGGAGAACTGGGCAGGTGATCAGCATCAGCTTATGGATCAATAACACTCCAGGTGTGTCAGCACATACTAACACTAGCACTGGTGGTCTAATAGGAGGCAGGAGTGTTGACACTCATCATAACAGAAAGTCAGACGCTACTATCGGCTTGTATCGTGTCTCTCAACGCCTGAAATAACTCCCCGTGTGAGAGAGAGAGAGAGAGAGAGAGAGAGAGAGAGAGAGAGAGAGAGAGAGAGAGAGAGAGAGAGAGAGAGAGAGAGAGAGAGAGAGAGAGAGAGAGAGAGAGAGAGAGAGAGAGAGAGAGAGAGAGAGAGAGAGAGAGAGAGAGAGAGAGAGAGAGAGAGAGAGAGAGAGAGAGAGAGAGAGAGAGAGAGAGAGAGAGAGAGAGAGAGAGAGAGAGAGAGAGAGAGAGAGAGAGAGAGAGAGAGAGAGAGAGAGAGAGAGAGAGAGAGAGAGAGAGAGAGAGAGAGAGAGAGAGAGAGAGAGAGAGAGAGAGAGAGAGAGAGAGAGAGAGAGAGAGAGAGAGAGAGCTGCTTTTCATCACCGAGATCATTTTGCTGACAAATTTGGAAGTTAGCAAAAGTTAGGAAACAAGACTAATGATCTCCACTGAAGTGAGTGTCTGACGGGTCTGTGACCCATCGTCACATCGCTGGGAGGATTATCCTCCGGTCTGAAATGAGCCCCACAAATAAACCCGTTTGGCCCTAATGATGCAGAAGTGAAGTCCACCTCCTTCACCTGCACTAAACACACTCCGGCACCAGGCACCAGGCTGGCAGCTCTGCTTTTACTGCCGGGGACACTGTGGCCTCCACGTGCTTGTATAACTGTTATTCACCATGATGATATGTGATGAAATGCAATTAAAACCTACTGAAAACACACCAACAGACACTCAGACTCCCTGATGTTACGTCATACAAAAAAAATCCACTTCCTCCTCTGAATTTCTGTCCTGTAAAATATATCAAATCCCACATTACCATTTAAAATGGTTATTTTCAGACTAGATTATATATAAATGTCAGAGGAAAATGAACCTGCACGTTGCTCTTTGAGGTCACTTCTGAGTCAAAATGGCAAAATTCTCTAGTTTCAACTTCTCAGACATGATGAATATGATGTCAGTCACTGCAAACTCCCATTGATGTTTGGGGTTCAGACTGAGGACTCTTTTAACGTTTTACAGGCCAAATTATTAATCAAGACGATGATCAGGTTGTTATATAATGAAAATAATGGACAGTTGCAGCCTCAGGAGTCTTTCCCCCACAGCCCAGTGCAGTGAGCTCTTTCTAGATCAGTAGAATCGTTCTGACAATCGTCTCTAACACCAGTCGTCTACGTTTAACAGAGCGGGCAGCTGACCATTGGGATTAATAATGAATGGAATTTGCAGCAGCATATTAATCGCTCTGGAATCCTTTGATGGGATTCCCGACAGGATTCCTGACGGTCTGCGGTTCTTCCATGGCTGCAGCTCCGGGAGACATGAGGCGACTGTTAAACAGACAGTGAAGCCACTGATGTGCCTCTGTGCCCCCATGAAGGGCAGCGCCGAGCCTTTTTAAAGAGGATCTGCACAGTAAACATCAGCTCTTAATACGTTTTACATGCAACAGTTGAGTCACGGTGACCTGTTTTTACTTTGTCCTGTTTTTATTTATTCATCAAAAGTGTTTGTTCATCTTTAAGCATGAAAGCATAAATGTCAGTAATCCATTTCTTTCCCACCAGACTACTTAACATTTCTAAATGTCGTATTTAATGGCATGATTAAGTCTGATTTTTTTCTTTTTTTTTAAATATTTTATTGCTTTTTAAAATGTAGTTGCAGCTTCTTTGTGCTCTTGCCTGCTTCTCTTCTATAACTTTAATCACGTTACGTTTCTAATGCAATTAACTCATTTCCGCTTTAGGATTAATGGATTTATTTTATCTTTCTAAATGATTAGCAAGTAACTCTTTGAGGTGTCTGCAGAACCTGGACAACTGCTCTTCCCTGTGTGTCCTTCAGGGAAGTCATATTCTCAGTGGTGTAGAATCACCAGAGGACCCCATGTGATTAAAGGCCCCATATTCTGCTCATTTTAAGTTCAGAACTGTGTTTGGAGGTCTTACTAGAACAGGTTTACGTGGTTTAAACCCATTATCATGGCTGCTGTAGCTGATTGACTCCTGTTCTTCTAAAACAGAGCGTGTAGACAGAGGCTGAAATCAATCAATCAATGTTGTGGGATTGAGGGAGGTCACATGTTTATCAGATCCCCCTTATGACATCTTAAGGGGAAGCAAATCTACCCAGCGTTTGCTTAAAGATGGAGCAGGATGGTGCTGTCTCATAGCCTGGCTGACTCTGGGCACACCGGGATGCACGTTTATGGTGAAAATAATATGGGGACTTTAAGGAATTAGCTTCCAGCATCTGTACGTGATGTGTCTGGATAAACTGACCACGCTGTCCTCACACTCACTGGTTTCCTCCTCTAAAGGAGGTCATCATGTTGAGTAACCAGAAGAGCTTCTAGCCTCTATACCACCCGACACACGACCTTTGGACTAATATTGTCAGATGAGCTATGAAAACATGGCTTTGACGTGACTTTTAGAGATGCTGAAGTCTGAGTTCTGCATTTGGATGCTCAAAAGTACAGACAAGCAAATTGTGTGTCATTTAAACCTGCTGTGTGGTGACGGGGGTAAAATCTATGATGCACAGTCGGTCCCTCAGTGAATCAGTGGAGGTTGAGATTGGTGCTCTGTGGTAATTGCTGTGTCTCTGCCTGCTGATAGCTGCTCTCATCATTTCTATCTCTCAGCACCATTTACACAGCCGTGTCACACATTTAGCTCTGATAGGCTGTAATACTCTCTGACACCACTCTGGCACACTTGCGCATGTGCACACACACACACACACACACACACACATTATGCACAGACTGAAACAAGCTCAGCCTCTGAAAAGAGACACCATACACTTAATGCATCAACTTTATTTCTCTCTCGCTCTCTTTATGCACATGCAACCACAAACACATCCTGTATTCTGTTTAAGACCGAGGCAGTTATCTCATTTGTAGTTTGAATATCTGTTTCATGGCGTTAGAGAGAGAGTGAGCCGGGGAATAATGTGCAGCAAACACAGCTGACCGAACGTGAACAGAGGATGTTGTGGCTCCAGGTTTGGCATCTTCTGAACCAACAGGCCATCAGGGCACCATGAAATCAAGACGTTTCAGGATGTCCGCTAGGCTCTCTCTACTCGTTATGAGCATCTTTCACTTTTCATGTTTAGATACAAGCTTTAATTAGATGTGGACACACACACGTAACTCTTTTTCCCTCCCAGCTGGCACACATCATCTCTCTCGATCTGTACGATGAAGTAAGAAGGAATTAGCAGTCATTAAGCAGACACTCAGATGTTCAGGGATTAAAGGTGTGGTGCAGCGGTGCAGACAAGCAGGAAATTGTTGTCATTAAGAAGAAGAAGAAGAAGAGGAGGAGGAGGGTCGGGAAGATCCGGGTCCTTCCGGGATTTCCTCTGGACGTGAGACAGAATCAGCTGAACCGGAGCACAAACTACATTCTGAGCTCATGACAAGAGAGAGCTGAAGATTTTCATTCAAAACTGTAGAATCAAAAGTGATTCCAGCATTCAAATGTGCACTGGTTGACTTTAACAGCACAGAAAAACACAAGTTTGTAAATCGCAGGTCAAAAGACATTTAAGTTACAACTGAGAGAAAAATAGTTGAATTTTTCTTCTTTTTTTTTTTTTTTTAAGTCATTTTCAGAGTCATAAAACATAACTTGTCTGCTGTGACCCTACAGGATCAATACTGGCTGCTAATTCTTTAAAAGATAAATCTCTAAAATCAAGAAGGTCTGCACGAGAATCCTGAAGGACCCTTCTCTTCATCTGGTTCAAGAAACATTTATATAAATATTATAGTGTAACATTAATATAGATGCTTGGCAAAGCAGGTCGTTTAAAGTGAGACATCATTTGACCTGAAATAAGCCTTTTTCTAATATTGCTAAGTTCTTCCATTCTTCCTGCTGTGTGCAGTTCTAATGTCTCTTTACTGAGTGTGACTTGAATTCAGTCTTTTTTTTAATGACAAGCCAATTAGAAGCGAGCCCTTGGGCATCAACACTTCCAAAAATCACAGCTACGAAACAGGTGTCTCATCACGTCTCTTCGGTGCCTAATTGCAAATGAGCACATGTGTTTTTATAAAACTTCAGGAAATCAAACTTTACCCCAATTACAGAAAAAGGAGACCTGGATCTCCGTTCAGCTGTGAGGCCGTGCTGAGCAGCTGCAGGTTGGGATGAATAAAGCTGTGCAGGAATATTGATTTTACAAGACCAGTGTATTTTTTGCTGTGTATAAAAAAAAACACATGCAAATTTCAACCTGCTTCAAGTATCTAGTACAGGAGATGGAGGAGAGAACAGAGGACATGAGAGGAGGATGGAGGACACAATGTGAGGAGTTTTGGGGGGAAGTGGCGAGGAGTGGGGACAGTGCCAGAGCCATGACTGTGTCTTGGCCTATTAAAAGAGAAGCGGAGTGAATGCAGCCTTTGGAAAGCAGTAATGGGAGCAGGCAGCCTCTGGACTGCAGACAGAGAACCACAGCCAAGTATTGACCCAGCTGACAGCTAGCTGCCAGGCCATGCTAGCTAGCTAGCAGCACTGGGTCAAATTTCTACCAGAGCTCCTTCAACAAATCAAGTGAGGGAGCTGTCTGCTGTAGTCTGGCTTCCTCCCAGTCAGAGGGACTCCATCACTTACAGCTCAATTAGCAGTGCAGTTCACACACACCACTAGTGAAGTGTGTGTGTGTGTCTGAGTTACCTTCTGTCTGGTTTTACTCTTTGAAGGATTCATTCAGCCCTCTGCAGTGTGACCACCCCCCCCCCACTGCGTCAAGGTCGAGGCCTTATTCCCTCGAAGGGCTAAAGTCGACATCATGCACATGCGTAGTGAAAAGCCAGTACGCCAGTGGCTTAGAATGTAGATTTAATTTGTTTTTTGACAAAGGATTATTTCCTTAAACCCACCTGCAGGAATCTTTAAAAACGCTGTCAGCTATTATCACACACTGCCAGCTGCCGGTGTGCAGTTAGTCGGTGCTGTATTACTGTGTTTGCACTGATAACTGACTGATATCTGCCTCATTTTCCTCCTGAGGAATGATGTTTACTCATAAAGCAGAGCCACATAATAACTGCTGGCCAGCACATAACTGTGATTTAACCTGCTGTGATGCATTTAACTTCTTTAACGTTGGTATTGTGCAAACAAACAATATGATCTGATTGATTTATTTTGAAACACTGCCAGGCTTTTTAAAAAGTACATTCTGCATCACTTGTAATTATTTTTTTACAGTGCAGGGAGGCTTGAAGCATGAACAGGGGGGTGATGATGATGATAATCACTATTTTCACTGGTATAGAAACAAATGTGAGGCATAGAAATATATAAATGGTCCCCTTGAAAGTGTTGCTCTATGATCATGTAGGGGCTCTTTCTGGGGGCAAACAGGAGCAATTTTGGATTTCATGACTGAAGCTGTGTGTCATGGACGTAGGAGCACCTGGCTCAGAGCCACGTCGAGGCGAAGAGAAGGAAGAAGAGAAGAAGAACACGGATGCAAACCTGTTGCTTCATCTGCCAACAGACTCTGGAAACCTGCCTGTGATCATTCAGAAATACATCCCATAACCCATAGCAGCAGCTGAAACTGTGAATATAACCGCTGCTCTTGAGTTGTGATGGCGATCGGCCGATGGATCGATCAGCTCCTTGTTCCAGTACCCAGTGAAATGGCACCTTCAGCATTAACACATCAGATGTCCTTAGAAAGGAGCTAAAGAAGAGTTCCCAGAGGGCCGTTCTCTAGCCGACCCTGACCTCTGACCCTCCTGTGCAGAGACAGGCGACCTCCCCACTTGGATCGATAGAGTATCACATTAGAGGCCAGCAGGAACGCCGAGCGAGCAGCTTCACATGTAGATGTGTGTGTGTGTGTGTGTGTGTGTGTGTCTGGCTCAAAGCAACATACTGTCAGCGTCGCTGTTTGTCCAGCTGCTGCCGATCACATCTGACACTGTTAATAGGCTTTAAACACTAACTGACACATCTGGCATCAGCACACTGACACGTCACGACAACAACAGTGATGAAGTGCCGCAGGCTGACGGACCGTACACACCTCAGCTCAGTGCAGCTGGAGCACAACACACACCAAGGATGCATAGTCTGATAATTAACGGGGTTAGCCCCCTGCATTATCTATTAATTACTGTTCTCTCTCTTTCATATGATCTCTGTCTGTTTCTCTGGGTCTCTTCGGTACATGTGTCCGTGTTTGGCCGGTAAACGATACTTGATGCTCGACTCTTCGGCCTTACCGATTCAGGAAGAAGCATTAATGAATTGAAGAGTTGTTTTGAAATGAAAATACCATTTGTGTCGCCTTAAATTTACACTTTGCATTTCAGCAGCTGATCCGCTAACACGGTTCAGCGTGATCTCCATCAACACAAGCAATCAAAACTAAATATGAGAGGGAAAGAGATGGCATTAGAAAGAGCTTTAGAAAAATCCTGTGACCTTAAAATGTCTCTAAGATGTTCCTTCACTAATTTAGTATTCAGTTCGTGTATTTTGCATCAAAAACCCACTTTTTTCAATCCACACACACACACACACACACACACACACACACACACACACACACACACACACTGCTAAACGTAGCACAACTTACTTCATCCAGTCTCTCTTATGTCTGATTATTGATATAAAAAAGGGCTCCTCATAAATTCAGAGGCCACAATCATCAAAAGTTCTTCGCTGTGATGAAAGTAATCCGGCTGCATCTATACTTAAAGTTTAAAGGGGCACTAATAGCGACTAATAGATGGACGGATGGAAAAAAACAGTTTGTCTAGAATAATCTGCCTGCTGATTTATGGGTTGTGCGCTTTAGTTATTGCAGGATTACTGTGGTGGCAGTCAGACTGGAAGCAGGCAGTGGATGCAGAGATGTGTGGGAGTGTGTACCAGTACCTGTTCCCTTCTGGTCAGTCATTTGTGGATGCACTGAACATAATACTATGGTGGAGAAACGTGGGAATTAGTTGAAGTTAATCTAGATGAGTGTCTCAGTCCTGGTCCTGGGGACTCTCTTCATTTGAATGAATGAAACAAGTAAAAATAAAACACAAGTTCATTGAAAACCTTTAGAATAAACTTTAATTCAAAGCCCTTGTTCTATAGCATGTATCGTACAACTGGCATGTCATGAAGACATGAAGTGACCATGCCTGTAAACAAGGGGAGGGAAAAGCACCAAATCATCCTGCTTCAAAGCCATGAACAGAAACTTATCAGTCACTAAATGTGCACCATCCCACACTAATAGCAACTTTTCTACGTAGTTGCACAAACTGGAGTTTCTACTTTTAAGTTGCTAATCAGCTTAGACTTTGTCCACTGCATATCATCAGTTACAGGCCGGCCCCACGCTGATTTAAAAAGATGATGATGTTTCATAAACGTGGCAGTGATGAATTGGACCTGGCTGTGCTGATAAGCAGGGCCGTGCCCGGCTGATGAGCCTCTTGTTTCATATAATGAGTTTTATTGACATGGGTGGCTCGGTGTGATTAGCGGCGCTAATAGACAAACAACTGTCCGCTCTCATATGGAGCAGCTGAAGGCGTCAGGGAGGACGGACAAAAGACACAGTCAGCATCCGACTGAGCTTCTGTGTCCTCCAGGAACTGTACACTTGTTTCTTCTTCTGCTTACACCAAATGTCAGTGTGTTACTTCTCTCTGCTTGGTCTAGTTCACTGGGTGTCTGGAGTAAAAAAGAGCGACAGCGTCTACAGAGGAGGAGCACAGGACTTTGATCTGCTGTCTGTGGCCTGTGTGATACCTAAAGCCAACATAGAGTTATTCTAACTTACTTCACGTACCTAATGTAGGATTATGTACGACACCAAGGTCATGTAACTTATGGAACGGTACTTTTCCATAACTAACATAACTACTTTAACCCAAACCATGATCCTATCTAAACGGCGACTGTTTCAACTTATGTCACAGACATGATGTAACTTCAGTCTGTGGCTGAGGGCTGATATATGTCATTTCTGTTGTTTGAGCACATGAAGCATTTCATTACTATCATCAATCTGATTTCAAAGACAAAAACAGATATGAGTCCAGTTTAAACTCCGGATCAGAGCAATGAATTGGTCGGCCTGATCGTCTGAGATAGAAACAATGTCCCTACTATTATTATTATTATATAATGTGCTCACCAAAGAGCACTGATGACTTTATTTCACGACTGTCAAGTGTTTGATGCTCAGAGGGATGTTTGTTAAGCTGCTTCTCTCTGCTCTCTGTGATTTGCTGTCAGACTTTTCTATAGGTGTTGTTCTTCTCTAATCGTATCAGTCCTGCAGTTTGTGCTCCACCGTGCATACGATGACGAATTGAATTCATTTGCAGACAAGATGTAGACAGAGGCTTTCAGTGATAGATGAGGCAGAAATATATTTAAATTCTTATTATATTACACCTTTTTGAATTCTTTTCCAATCATCGTGTTTCTCTACAAAACCTGTTTTTGCAGTTTTCAAATGTCAGAACAAAAGCACACGTACAAGAAGATTGGAATCAGGGACTATCTGATGAAAGACTGAGAAAACACACTCACACATTTGAACAGATGTTCAGCAGTATTTCCCAGAATGCTCTTTTGATAACCCTTTGAAAATATGAATATGCTGCATTCATTATGATGAAATGGAGAGAGATGCGGTGAATCTGAAGTTTTCCTGCAGCCCCGACTGCATGCTGGTCCTTTGAGTCTACTTTTATGAATGCAACATGTTTTTGTCTCTCAATAATTAAACCCGACATGATTTTTCACTTAGCGCCTGTGTCACCGCCGCATGCACACAGGTGTACGGCTGAGATTCCAGCCAGTGATCTGATGACATGGATGACATGTGACCTGTTTCCTCGACCGGGGCCGCTGACATTTAGACACACGGCAACAGCCTCCACAGCAGGTCCTTCCACCGCTACCTCGTTCAGAGCTAATTGGCTGAAGAAGTCCTGGTCTCACTGCGGCAGCCAATGACGTGTGAAGGGGAGACGACTGCTGACTGGTGCAGCGCATTAGACTGACAGACGGATGCTACACACACACACACACACACACACACACACACACGCCTGTTGTCCTACATGCTATTACACTGTATGTGCACATAGCATTCAACAGATGTAAACACAGACACAGGAGCAGGCCGAGTGTGAAGAGCGGCGCGGTGACCTGCCGCAGCTGACGAGTGATGCAACACACGGACAATAAGAAGCAGATGTTGTTTTTGATGTTTCTGATTCCAACAACACCTCATTCCCTCTCATCCAATTGATGTCACAACCTCCATCTGTGGGCACTTTGTGCTGCTCTTTATCCCTCATCATTTAGAGATCTGGGCTTAAGATTTCTTCTTTTGTGCCAATATCACACACATCACAGACAGTTTGCTGCATTATAGATGCTGAACCACCTCTCTTATTCAGACGTAGTAATTATATAATAGTAATTATCTGACCACAAGTCTCTTTATATATTTTACATTTTCATTGATGTTGTGTCTGGATGAATAAGCAGCAGAGCTTTACATATAGCATGAGCTGCTGTACTGTAATAGGAGTTCAGCTGATGTTAAAGACACCCTCTCGCTCTGTTTGAGCAGATATCACTGAACAGACGGCAGGATTCGCTCTCCAGTGGTGATAAACGATGTATCCGTGTCCCTCACGCTCACAAAGGTCATTAATTAAGGCTTCAAAGACAAAATAAGGCCAAACCTCCATGTATGATGCAGCCTCCCTCTCATTATCGTGTTCAATAACTGTTCTGTCATGTCCGGATGTCAGTTCAACAGACGGATGAAGCCAAACACTGTCACATATCCCATCTCTGAGGATGTGGTGAGGCCGAACATTAGTCCTCTAAGCCTGAGCTGTCAGGAATAAACAGGAAGGAGATCCCTCCTGATGTGGATGGTCTCGTGAAGCGTTCACAGATGGGAACTGGGACACGCAGAGTTCGAGAAGGGTGAGGTGAGGGATGGTTGGTCCAGCTCTCAGTGGTGGTGTCACCCTGGTAACTGTCTATATGATCATCCTCCATGGGGCTTTTCTTTTGTGTGTCCGAGACGAACAAACAAGCCAAACCCTGACGTCAGAGAACATATTATTGTCTTTATAGTGACGTACTGCAGACAGCTGCACTGATGAAGCACACTCCTCTGACTCTGTGTATGTTTCAGCTCATCCATATTCTGAAAGGGGGGTTAAAACGCCGAATGCCTGCGTCAGCACTTCTAGTGGTCGTAGTAGGGAGGAGGCGGGAATCAGACACTTTCGTTTACGACCTAAAGTCAGCGCGGAGTTATTTCAACTTAATAACATATGAAACGTCACGTGACATACTTTACTCCCACAATAATAATGCATTTTATTTATAATGCACTTTACATTTGGATGTACAGATCTCAAAGTGTTTAAGGACGCAGCCTAAAAGACGACATAAAAGCAGATAAACCAGAACTTAGTTAGGTTTAGAAAAATAAAACAACTAACTAAGTAGTTTTGGTGCCAGGATCTAGCTAAAATGCAAATATTTCCCAGTGTTAACGTGAATCATATACGTAATATAACACAAGTGTGAGAGTGTGTCGCCATCTTTAACTTAACAAGAACACTCTTGAGCAGAAAATGAGTTCAGACGCTTCATCCAGTGAGGTTAACGGTGGTGTGACAGCTGTTGTAAGGCTGACAATGGGAGCACATTCAGTGCTGTGATCAGAGGTACTTCACTCCTGATGGTGCTCACTGTGCCTCATACATTTTTATCATCACTGTCAAACCCATAATCACGGAGCTGAATGTCTTTTAAAGTAATGCTCCTGCACTGAAACTATATGGAAACCGTTCAAAGATATTTATATAATATTCTGATCTCAATCTAATCATATTGTACTTCTCAAAGTTTTGATATATATTATTCATATTCCATTTTGATTGGATGGCAGTTAAGGGCTGGGTAGTTTTCTCTGGGGCAGTAAAATGTCAAAATCAATCATACTTAGGAGTTAAACGGTATGAATCAATTGCGAGAAGAACTGGAAGAGGAGAGGGGTTGGGCTGGATTAATTCTGCTTTAAAGATGGGGGAAAAATCTCCACCGAGTTTAAAGTAGGAAGAAAGTGTGACAGATAAAAGCACAAGAAGCGTTAAATGAGGAGAGTAAAGGATTTCATGTGGAGGAGCAGTCGTGGAGGAGTCGAAAGGAAAAAGTTAGAAGTTGAGACATAAAGGCAGAAAGTGAAATTGGATGTCGTTAGGAAAAAGCTGGCCGAACGTCTGAATATTCAGTTACATCGGCTTCATTATCCAGGATGTTGGTTTGGCCTGAAGAAAGGCGGCTCGCTAGCTGTCAGATGTTTGTCTTCTAGCTCTGTTGCAGGTAAATGTCACCTGACCCAAATGTTTTCACTGACATTTTAAGACTGACACAACAATATCCAAACTGTTTTGCATGCATGACGGCTTATTTGTGACTTACGCGGCCAGTTTTTTTTCTCCAAAGTTGGATTTGGAGACCAGTCTGTGTAGGTTTGGTGATTTCTTAGCATACATGACATTTCCCAGGCGAGTAAGGAGTAAGATGCCAGCGCTGTACATCCCATTTCCACCTGGTAACACGTGATCTGCAGCTGGATATCCTCTATATGCAGGTGTAAATGGAGTCGTATCAGCCAGTCCACACCTGGAGGAGCTCTGGGTCAGCTGGTGGTCGGATTTCAGCAAAGTGTCAATGAATCTGAACAGTTTCATAAGAAAAGAGAAAAGCCTGAATAGAGAACATTATGTGACATTATGACCAGAAATAACTGGCAGTTCAATTCTTTTTTTGCATCTTAACTGACATGTAAAGCCAGTATTTATTTCAAATGCATGATTAGACTCCAGCACTTCATTCATTTAATCAATCTGCACATTATCTTTGATTAGCGAGTACTTCTGAATGTTATCAGCGTGCTTTCTGAGCCCAGCTCAGTGAATCCTGACATTACAGCGGAGGTTTTTATTAAACCAGTTTCCAAGACGAGACTGAAGCGCTGATACTAAATTACAATCTATTTAGTTTAATTTATTGTTTTTTCTTGTGTTTTCTCACTGAACTCACCATCATGCCGATAACAGCCGGCGCACAGGGCTGATAATTGCCTCCACAGTTTGGGATTTCTTGGTTTGGTTTGGAGTAATGTGTTTTAATGAGTCTGGCTGTTGAGGTGAGACCATTTTTTTTTGTTTCTTTAAATGTCAGATTGTTAATGAGGTGTTTGGTAGTTTGACCTTTTTTGTTTGGTTTGCATTCAGCTGTGAAGAAGTAATATGTTTTAATAAGGCTGAGTGTGGCTCAGGGAGTTTGCTGCCTGTGAAAGGTTAAGGACCCTTGATCCAGCAGAGCTGGTGGGCACTATTAAACCTTTAATGAGTCCCTCGCATCTACTCTGGCTTCTCCATCAGATTACTGTTGTTTCAGTCACATGTGCACTCACACCACCCTAATGCTAGCACGTCTATAAATTAGTCCCACAACATATTTAATTGTTTTTGTGCTCAAGATCTTGTTGGAGCAACGCATGAGGAGATTCAGAGACATTATCTGGACACAGTTCTGATGAAGTGAGGCAAGAAATCTGTCTTTACGTCAGGAAACTAAGCATTTAGTGTGAAATGGTTGATTTCTTTGGTACAAAGTGGTGTAATAGGCGGGATAATGTGCAGTGAGCGGTGGTCATTACCACCAAAACCCTTCAGGATGATCCGAGTCACCCTGCTGGGGTTTGTTTTGCAGTAATGACCGGATCTCTGTACATTATCCCTCACATAATATATACAAGATCCTTTCAGCACATGCATTTTAAACTACACAGTCGTGTTCAGGTAGTCATAGTTTTCCCTGTCACAAGAGATATTTTAATCAATAACCTTTTTAATTGAAAACCAGCAGCCTAAAGAGATTCAGCGTGCTGCTATCTTTCTAAAAGAAACAGAGCAAATATTCTCGACTGAGACACTAAAATGTTCACGTACCCACATTATTAGAATCGTGGTAGAATTAATTTTCTGCCAATAGTTTGATGGACTAATTGACCATTTTATCTGCACTTGTTTTCCAAAATGTGTGCAACATAAGCGAGGCTGCTTTATTATTATCATTCTAGTTCTGTTGTGACGTAAACTGATATTTAATTCTTAATTGGTTCACAATATATCTTCTAGATGTTTGCTTCTTTGTTCTGTCAGCTCACCACATGATGGTTGAAGTGGATCTAGTCAGTCTGAGTGTTTGAACCGACCAGTCGTCGAGCTGGTGCTTCATCTGATGCAGGAACTTGCCGTGTTTTTCTCATACATGAATACATCTGTACCAGTATGTGCATATACACCTGACTTAATAAGCTCCTGTTTGCTCCCCCCCAGCTTATGATTTCAACCCCCTCCCTTTCTGTTTCATGGTACAAATGTTCCGGTTGTAACCTACAAAGCAAATACAGAGCAAGTCCATTATTTCACAGCTCACCTTCTCATTTCTGCAGAGTATTTATATCAACAGGTCTCTGATTAAGCTCCTACGTAAGGCGAAGGTTTAAATTATCATCTGTTTCTCCTTAAGTGGTCAGAAATAAGCTAAGAGTGGTGGGAAGAGGAGACTCTGCACACACACACCTCTGTGTCCTCTAAATGATTCAGACGCTGTGTGTGCTGATGTAAGTGCACCGTGGAGAATGTGTACACTTTGGTGTGTGTGTGTGTGTGTGTGTGGAACTTTCTTTTCGTCTTTGTGTACGTCTGCCTCTCTGCTGTCTGTGTGCATCTGTGTTAGACAGTCTGTGCTCACGATAAAGCGTGACTGTGTGTATTACTCAGCTAAAAATAAGCCCTTTGTCTCTGGGAAGAGCAGCAGAGAGGATAGAGTGAGAGGACAGCCTTTATCAGCGTGATCCAACTTTAATAACTTTCAGGAAGTTTGCTGACAACAAGCTCTCGACCACAGAGACACAGGAAGCTCTCTCTCTCAGTCAGGGAAGCCTACTGTGGCCTCAAGTACAGTCAGACGTTTCATTCACGTATTACAGGGAGATGGGACCATTTAATCCAAAATGAAATGCACATTATCTGAAAGAGAAAACTGGTAAATGGTTGCATTTACCAGCAAATAACCGACAAAGCTACATCAGACAATCGTGCCTCTAAATGGTATAAAGTCACTGATTGACAGTTAATTGTATTGCAGACTCATCTGCTGTTCTCTTCTGGGTTAGAACCTCAGAAGTTCAGCATTATTCTCCTATAACTTGTTCACTCAGCTCTAATACTACCAGGGGACATCCGGTGATTTGTAATAATTGCGGAAACTGCCAGTGATTTCTACAAATCTGCAGCGTCTGTAATTTGTAAAGTGAAAGTGCAAATTGCCTTCCACATTCTGCTGAAGACAGAGCCCCCCTGATAATACTAATCCTGTATGAATCAAACGCTGCAATTTCAGTCGTAATTTGGTGTTTCTGTGCAATTTCTCTTTGCTTTCTTATGCTGCGTTCACCCTGTATTTCCAAAAAGGCAGAAAAAGTGGCGATAGAAAAGTGTCAAAGTAATTGTCTGCTCCAATCTCAGATGCAGTTAAACTTTTCTTTTTTTTTTTTCTGTGAGCATGTTTGAAATGTTGGGGTTTGAGGCTAATGCATGAATAAAATGAAATTGTTTCTATTCTGTTTTAATCACTTGATTTCATGCCTCCTGTTTGATGCATTGTGTGTCCAAAACTGACTCCCATTGCTACAAATCCAGATCCCTGGAGTCACGGCAGCTTCTCAGACGTCTCCAATACATTTAGAAATCATAGAAAGAACTCCAGACTCCTAATCATCAAGTTTAGGCTTGTTTTCATTAGTAATCCAGTGACTGTCTGCTGGTAGCTAATACAGGGTGACCTCTTATGGAGCAAATGTACATGCATATACATTTTAGACCCAAACAAACTTGAGCTGAAAGGTTAATTCTCAAGATTTTATCAGAGGATTAGTAGATGTATACATTCCAGCTCTCGTGTGGCCATGAATTTGGGTAGCGACCAAAATTGTTGGCCTGAACCCTTTTATTCTGCAGGGTGTCTGGGCTCAGTTTCAGATAAAGGGAGGCGATGAGACATCTGGAGGCAGCCTGGCAATGGGTCGCTGCCCCCTTTTGTGTTGAAAGGAGCCAGCTGAGATGGTTCCGGCATCTGATAAAGGACGCCTACCTTCCTTTAGATGGTTTTTTATTGAGGCAGGTCCAACTGGAGGAACCCTGAGGTAGGCCCAGAGCGCACTGGAGAGATTATCTCATCTATGTTAGGAATGCCCTGGGATCCCCCAGGAGGAGCTGGAACACGTTGCTGGAGAGAGGGACATTTGGACTTCCTCGCTCAGCTCGCTGCCATGTGGCTCGGTTAAACAACAGGAAATGGACGGATCACCCAAACTGTGCATGTGTTCTGAACTTTGGGATTTCAGCTTCAACCACGAATGAAATAACAGATTCAAGATTCTTTATTTGTCACATACACAGTTAAACACAGTATAATGTGCAGTGAAATGTTCTTAGTGCCTGTTCCAGACTGAAACAAACAAAAGAGAATAAATATAAAAACACACAAAGTGAAACAATAAGAGTAGAAACATAGATATAGAGGTAGATAGAGATATAGAGATATAGAGATAAAGATACAGAGGTATATAGATATAGATAGAGATATATAGACAGAGGTATATAGATACAGATATAAATATATAGATATATAGATATATAGACATAGATATAGAGGTATAGAGATATAGAGATATAGATATATAGATATATAGATATAGATATATAGATATAGATAGAGATATATAGATATATAGATAGATAGATATAGAGGTATAGAGATATAGAGAGATATAGATATAGAGGGATATAGATATAGATATAGAGATATAGATATAAAGATAGATAAATAATAAATCAAAGTCTAAAACTGTACAAGGTATGTGGGTGTATATACAAGTAAGCCAGAATATTTCAGGTAGTGAATAGATTGTCCATAAGTCCATGGTTTCAGGTTCAGATGAATAAGTCATAACTAAATGACTTTGGTCACTTCCTCAAACGTACCGTAAACATAGTGGTTATATTTTGCTGCTACAGATTCATATTTAACCATTTGTACTTAGCTGAAAACCTTTGGACGTAGTTGTATATAAATTAAAAACCACATGATTCATCTTTCGTAAAAACCAGAATAGGTAGAGTCCCAGTTCGAAGCTAAATCATCTCATCTCAGCAGCCTGACCTGTTCTGGGAGTCATATGAAGCACAGTCAGCTGAGAGTACTGAGAGCTGTGAGCCAGCAGGCCAAACCACAACCTGAACTAGGACATTTATCTGAGACTCAAGTGAGCAGATTTGTTGCTTATGGATAAAGACAAGATGGCTTCTGGTGAACACATCAATTTCTTTCCATTTTGACTGATTGTTTGTTTACCAGCTGTTGAACAGTCTTTCCAATATACTGTCACTGTTAGTTCTGGATGTGTGCACACCAGCTGCTCCGTCGCAATTTCCCAACTCCCTGGTTTACATCGGACGCTGATGATTTGACATCGACTTCTGCTCATCTTTTTCTTTCTCGGAGACGTCCTCCCCTACTCCCCAGCTGTCATGAACATATAAAGTGAGCAATCCTCCGATCGAAGCGCGGAGGTGAAATGGGTTTCGCTCCTCGGCGTCGCAGGACGTTTTGCAGAGCCACCTGTCTGTCTGTCTCTCTGTCTTCCTGTCTTCCTGCGCGTCTCCGAGGCCGGATCGATGGCTCTGTACAACGGGACAGAGATGAGTGGAGAATATTCACAGCCTCAATCGATCAACCGCACTCAACAAACAGTCGCACTGGCCCATTGCATGCTGGGGTTTTTTTGTTGTTATTATATTGGAGCTGCGACAAGACGGGCAGAGACGATGGAGGGAGGATGGATAGAGAGGTAATGTGGCATGGAAAATAGTCTGTTATGAAGCAATATTAGCCCCCGAGCCTGGATCTGCAACACACATTCAAACATTTACACACACACACACACACACACACACTCTATTTGTCTCCCATACACACACTCAGCATGCAGAATATGGCAAGCGTGAAGCATCGATACTGTGATGAATTACCTTAATGTCAGGATTGACTTGCATTCAGGCTCTACCTCTTCATCCTAATAACCCCCCTAAAATTGTCCACCTTAAATATAGAGGAATGGATGACACTGCACGGTCTGGAGGACGGGGAGAGGGGGAGGAAAAGGGAGGCAGACAGAATGCAGGGGGACAGAAAGGGCTGGTGAAATGGTGAAATACCATTTATCTTAATGTCTGTGTGACAAACGGTGATAGAACAATTTGGGTTTTCATTTTCCACATCACAATAACCGGCGATGAAGAGCGAAGGATTCTGTTTGGTGATGGTACTGATTTTTATTGACGTGCGGCTGAATGAGAGACTTTACCAACAAGAAGAAATGATTTTCTATCATCGTTATTTAGTCAGGCAGCGTCATTGAGATTAAAATCTCTTTTACAAATAACAAGTAACTCAATAAGAATAACTAGAAACAGAGAGTGAAGCAGTTACAAGCAGTCGCCTCTGATCAGGTGATTCTCTAGTGGCTCCAGTTAAAAGGTGCATAAAGGTGCTAACGTTAGGGAGGCACTGGATGGTGTGCTGAGGTCAGTGGATTTAAATGAGAGAAGAGAAGAACAGCAGGACTTTGTAAATGAACCACGTGAGGTGGTCTGACACAGAGAACAATCCAGTCAGCCACTTTTACTGTCCCTTTGCTCTGTATATCAGGAATAAGTGCAAATCAATGGCTCTGCTTCTCATGAGCTCTGCACTAAAACTAAACTGGTCTAAACCTGCGTGAGCACCGGCGTAGCATCTGAGAGGTGGAGAGATGTGGAAAGTCAAACAATTTAAGGATTAAACACTAGATTGCCAATTCAGCGCAGTCGATGGGAATTTGTTTTGGTGAGAAAACAAATCACATCAAAGTGTGAAAAACGTTATAAGAACAGTAATAAATGAAACCAGCTGTGATACCTTTTTGTATACATGCAGTTATAGTGTCTGTTTGGAAGTCCAGGGCACAAACAGCCTCTGGGTGTGAGTGCTGCTGTCCTGGTTCCTCTAGAAGCAGTGAGTGAGGAGCTTAGATGTGGTTGGCAGGTTTAGAGGAGTCTGCAGTGTGATGGTGTGTATTTCAGAAAACAACGGTAGGTCCTGGTCTCTGGTTTTTGATGCAGTGATGCATTTTGTCCGGCACTCTGTCATGACGATCAGGTGTCTTGAATGATGGGAAATAGTCAAATGTCTCATCTTCAGTGGTTCCTTTTTGTTAGCAGGCATTTTAGAGATGTAGAAATGTAGAGACAACATAAAGTCTCTTCTTTTTACCTTTCATCCAACACACAGGATGAAATAATTGCAGCTGGAGTCCAGTTGTCAAATGTTTTCTTACAAACTGCTGTAGATTGTCTTAGATAATATCAGGTCAACTACTGTGTCACCTAATGGGCAGTAGTCCTCCACAACAACTGAATTAGTCGTGTGTCCGAGCGCTGTAGAATCACACTGAGGCTTTCTCTGATCTGATGCTGCTGTCAGCAGGACAACACACACAAAAAGGCACAGTTGTTGGGAAAAGGGGAAACAAACAGCGGTCCCCTGTGCTGAATGTGTTTTGTTGGCCCATCCATCCAGCAGAGCCTCCTCCCTCAGTGGACTGGTGCTCTATAATAACATCACCTGACTCCATTGTTTGCTCTTGCCATAATTACCGCGGCCCACTGTAAAATCTGATCTGAAATCTGCGATCATGTGTCGAAAAATGCAGAATCAATCACCGGATAATCGGTTTTTCTCAGTAAATGATGTTGCAGTGCTGTGAGAATGTTTTTCCACGGAGAGAGTAGTAGGGAGAAGACAGTACCTGATACACTGAGCGGGTTAAAGAGGTGAACGCAGGGAGAGGTTCTCAAAGGCTCCACGCTGACAGTGATTCACCCGTGAGGCTGCAGTGTGAGGGGACATAGACGTCATCTTAATGCTGCCAACTGGATCTGACAGAATCCCGTAGTTTGACATTAACAGCGATGGAATATTAAGCAGAAAGAAACCTGCAAAAGCCAATGAGAGCGAGCTGACTGGTAAGAAACATGAAACATGGCTGCCAACAGCTCGAGCAGGGGTTCCTTTTATTTTGTTTGTGGGTGCAAAGGTGCAGCCAGATCACCGTCGGCCTCCATGTTTGTTTGTTTTTTTTTTTAAGTCACATTCAAGTTTCTGTGAGATCCAACGTCGTAACTGAATCTTATATTTAAAATATTAAAAATTGGATAACGTCTGTAGTCTGTAAGTGTTCTTGTGTGCAGCAGGCAGAAGAGACAGGACTGTGGTGTAAACACACTGACATGAGAGAGGAAGAAGCCCAGTTCAACAGCAGAGTTGTGAGAAAGAAATGAAATCATGGCAAGAATGAGAGGATGGGAGAAAAAAAAAAAGCCCAAAAAGACGCTGACATTGAGGAGCTTCATGTCACACTCGGCTGTGTTGGTGTTGTCATTATGGTGAGATGGAGGAGTGAGGAGGAGGAGGAGAGCCGAGCGGCAGACGGTGAACTCCTAGAGCAGGGTTGGGTTTGTGTTTCAGGAGTTTCATAAACAACGTGGAGGCGTTGTGGACGTTCGGAGGCGTATCGAACAGCCTGGCAGGAAATCACAGGGGGAGAACTTTGGTACACAGTGAGTAGTACTCACATAATACTACACGCATTCTTCTTCTCTGCAGGAGCTCAGGCCTCCAGCAGGGAGCTCTACGTGATGCTCAGGACTCCCTTTACCAAGCGTGAACACATATTTGGTTAATTCATGTATTTAGTGTCAGGTGATGTACACTGTGAGATGAGAGATGTTAGTCTGCTGGGATTTGCATTTGTTTTACACTGATGAAGACTATCCAGTCCCAGCAGCCTACTCTATATGCACACGTTCGTAAGAAATCCATCCTCCACTCCACTCCGTCCTAACATGACCAAGGAATCAGTCCGGTCTGCCTTCAAACTCTTGTCTGGGACTTTGAAACCGAATCACATCAACACCACAGCGTTAAACAGAGAAATCACAGAGTTTTAGATTTGATTTGTTTAGACTTAAATGCTCTGTCTTTGTCTTTTTTAGACTGTATCACGGGTAAAAGAAAAGAACGGTGCTCCGTATGAATCTAGAGAAGAAAGAACGTCTGTTTTCACTGAACATTTTGGCTCCATTTCTGTTTCCGTGCATCTTTTTTCCTTAAATCCATCTTATTTTAAGATACTGCACAGGGCTGCTGGCGAATGTGATCGTTAATCTTCTCTCTAGATCACTTGAACATCATATCTGTCCCTTCATCTCTTATTTTATTGTGACTTCAATGTTTGCATTAAAAGATTATTGTTGACAAAAGGGCTCCGAGAACATCTTCAGGACTTGAGGAACTAGATTTTCATATATAACAAATATAACAAAAGTACATTTTTACATAATTTCAAGAGTGCTGTGAAAATCCCACACTGATGTTGAACAGGAGGGTTTTTCTTTCTCCCCCTAAGAAGGGCAGCAGACTTCTGATCCACTTAATCTAACCGGTTCAGGATTTGAACATCTCGCAGGCGCACCGCTCTTCCCTCCAGGTTTGTGCTGCCATAAAGAGTAAATGTATGAATTAAGCCTGCACCGAGGCGACGTGTAGGCCGGCAGCTTATCTCCTGTTTGTGTGGCTGGAAGCAGTTTAGGTGTACCTGCACAGCCCCTGGACATGACTCCTATTCATATCTGGAGCTCAGCCTCAATTTATCTCTTTATTCCTCAAGGCAGTGCAGAGAAGAATCAAGTCCTGAACCATTTACATCTGACGCTGTTATCCTAAACACAGGGTTCTGAGTGGAGAAGCACAGAGCTGCACATCTGGGCTGGGAAACACACATTACTTTTAGACCTGGTCCTCTTTTTATCATAGTCACAATAGAATAAATATTCTAATTACGTTCAAACAAGTATATAAATGATATTATGGTACATATACGACAGATTATATGCAAGTTAAGATTGACTTTTGATCTGACAAGGATTCAATCAGCTCCAGAGTGTTTGTGTAGTGGTCAGACTTCCTGCTTTGTTCCCATCATTATTAATATGGTCATTAGTGGTCACCTATGTAAACACTGATCATGATCACAAAATGTCATTTTTGGCATGAGGCCGGTGGTTTAATCATGATTTTGCTTCACATTGTACAAAGCACATGTGTCTCTACTGGGTTATCCAGGTTTCTGAAACTAGGGTGGATGTGCACGTACCAAACATAACCAGGATAATCCAACGTTTCAATGATGACCAGGCTACTAATGCACATGTAAAGATACTAATCAACGATTGTAGAACTAAAATTGTACCATACGATGTTGTTTTGTGAGAAAAATACCCATAAAAGTGTTGTAGAGCCCATGAAAGACCAACTTATCCTCACACAGGAGAAGCTGAAAGCTAAGAGGGTAAAAAAGTGTTTGGTTATGTAAATAATCAAAGAATTGGTTCAGATCTTCTTAAATCATCTTAAATCCAAGCCCCAGCACAAAACCTAGCTGTGAAGAGGTGTAGAAGTGTTGCTGTGGATGATGGTGCTCAAGCTGTGTGAACTGAATGTCTGAGTTTCAGCCTTAATTCAGTCATAGTCAGATTGGAGTGGTCACTCCAGTATCGGCATGCTTAGCTAGAAATATAAAGTCCCCTGAAACTGGTGGGGTACAATGTCAGGACAACAGAGGAAGCAGCTGATGAGGGGCCATAGTGGTCCCTGTCCTCTGATCCAGGGCCAGCTGCTCCAGTTTGACATTGATTGCCTCCTCCTCCTCTTCCTTTCTGTCCAAAAAGTGAACTTTTCTCATGTTAAAGTGTGTCCCTTTGTCCCGTTAGGACCATGTCCTCTGGCTGTTATAAGGCGTACAGGTCTTGACCAGGTCGGGGGGGTTGTATGAACTGATCATCAGGGTGTGCCTTTCTCTCTCGCTGTCTTTCCTTAAATCTCTCGTACACCATGTGTGTCTGACAGGACTGCAGTCAGCGCCCTGCCTTCACTCTGATCCTTCACCAAATCCTCTTTACATGCTCAACGGCAAACCAGAACCATCTCACGTTACGGGAAAAGATCACATAGCCAGTAAGCCTTTTTTACGGTGCTTATCAACAAGGTGATATAAGAAAGCTTTCAGGAAAATAATCCAAAAGGAAATAACAAAGATGTAAACAAAGGCAATTTTCCATATTGGCTCAGCCTCCTCAGTGCCACCTCTCTGAGATCCCCCTGTTAGATAAGGCCTGATTTCACAAGATAGACTAATCACTCAACCTTCAGATAGGCATCTCAATTAATCTGTTTAGAAAGAGCTCTCCACTTAACCATCTTAAGTGGGACTCGTTTGTTATGAATCCTGAGCCAATCAAAGCATGGTCCTTTCCTCTGACTCTCTAACAGCCTCCTTCTTCTCATTACTCACTCCACAAGGTTGTGAACAAAATGACGAGCCACTTTTCCCCTCTCTTTTTGTCATTTGACACCATCGGTCAGCAGGTGGCACAGGTTGTTACCATGGAAACACTGGGTTGGCAGGCGTCACTGGCTGTTACCGTGGAAACACTGGGTTGGCAGGTGTCGCTGATTGTTAGCGCTGAAACGTGGCTCTTAGCTCGGAGTTAGCCTCGAGTTATAGCGCCTAAGTTTTTAGGCTTAAGATGAGCCTGACACCACGTAAGATATAGATATAGATATAGATAGATATAGAGAGAGAGATATATAGAGATAGATATATAGAGATATAGATAGATATAGAGAGATATAGAGAGATAGAGATAGATATATAGAGAGATAGAGAGATATAGAGATAGATATATAGATATAGATAGAGATAGAGATAGATAGATAGAGATATAGAGAGATAGATATATAGAGATATAGATATATAGAGATAGATATATAGAGATATAGATATATAGAGATAGATATATAGAGATATAGAGATAGATATATAGAGATATAGATATAGAGATAGATAGAGATATATCTATATCGATATATATCTATATCGATATAGATAGAGATAGAGATATAGAGATATATCTCCATATAGAGATGGATATAGATATAGATATAGGTAGATATAGACATAGATAGAGATAGATATATAGAGATAGATATAGATATAGATAGATATATATAGAGAGATAGAGATATATAGATAGAGATATAGAGATATATTTCCATATAGAGATGGATGTAGCTGTAGATATAAATATATCTATAGATATATCTATAGATATCTAAGACGTAAGACTTGATGTAGATTTGGCCACAAAACATTTCAAAATAGTTTTGTGGAAACATTAAGAAGACTGTAGGGGCATTCCTCTAAAACAGAACATCTGGGAGGGGGGGGGGGGGGTAATTCCTCTGTGAATTAACAGTCATGCTGAGCATCAGCCACAGTCGGAGCAGAAAAATATGTCTGCACTGTTGTGCATAGTCGTGGCAACAGGGTGTGGAGGTGCAACAAGCCAGGAAGGAGCCCCCCAAAGGGTTTCCAGCATCATGTTTCAGGGCAGGACGTGTTTGTTTCAGAGACTCCAGTGTTACCAGGAGTAAATACATGTTTCTGAAGGCAGTGTCATGGTCAATTGGATACCTCTAAAAGTTCAGGATGCTTCAAACTTTTTTGAGATAGTTGACCACAAGCAAAGAAGCATGACAAGCTCTCCAGTTCCAGTTGTCTTATTCATTGCTTTTCCTTTATGTTTTTGTTCTGGTGCATTCCTTACTCTGTGCCCCAGCCGCCGTGTGGACTTCTACCTTCGAACCAGATTTTTTGTGAATAGAACATAACCTCCTCGTAGGCTCGTTAGATGCCAAGGTAGCATATTCAGCAGTTGCTACTGTGTGGTGTTTGGCTGGATTCAGTCATGTGTGTGTAATGCTAGGAGTTGGCAAACCATGGCGTTGGCCCCCAGGGAGCTTGGAAGGAGAATAGAGGCCATGCCTGCAGCCAAACTGCTGCACCACACTGTTGTTTCTGCTTTGCCTTCCAGCTACCTGCTTATCTCCCAGTGGGGCACAGACCCCCATCAAACATCACGTCTTATATCATCCTCCACAGTTTGCTCCAGCTATATGTCATCCTTTCTTGAAGTTAGAGTGCCTGGGAAATACTTTTTCTGCCTATTCCTCTCTTATTTGGTTTCCTGGTGCATCGGTATTGGTCTTCTATTGCTCTGTGGTCTCCGGGTGTGAGGTGAAGTCTGCCGGAGCATCCGGCTCACTCTGGATGTGATTTAAGGTTTTCACTTTGCAAGAACGCAACAACAAAACTGAGAAAACAAGATTAGAGATCCATCCATTGTCTGCGACGCTTATCCTCCAGGGTCGCAGTGGGGGCTGGAGGCAATCTCGACTGACACTGAGCGAGAGGCGGGGGACACCCCGGACTGGTCGCCAGTCAATCACAGGGCCGATGCGTTTAGAGACAGACACCCAGTCACGCTCACACCGATGGGCAAACAGAAAAACAGAAACATGAATGCATAACTGAATAAAACAAACATCCACAAAATAAGATTTTAATATATTCTGACAACCTTGAAGAAGACGTTACTTTGGTTTCTTAAAGTAAGCTATTCTAATCTAGGTGCCTAATGAATAAATGACATTATACCCAGCATGGTAGTTGGTATGATGTTACTGAATTCAAAATAATATAATACATACACATCATTTTAACTGTCGTATCTGGGATTTACTTTTCAAGGATCATTAAGCAGAGAAATGTGTTGAGGACACAAACAGTCACCTGAAGACTCTCTGCTGTTGGTGGGAAGATAATAAGAGTGGATCTTCATCCACAGACTCAACAGGTCAGATTTCAGGGAGTGAAATGATAAATAAAAATAAGATAAAGCCACTGAACCCTACTTTGGCACCCAGAGTGACTCCAGCAGCTGACGGCTACACTGTTCAACCAGATTAAATTCCTCTGTTGTTTGGCTCGGCTCGCACCCACAATCAGCCAGTGACGCCTGTGAAGCTGATAAGAGGATGCTCGAGCAATAAAGTGTATTGCATGTTAATAATGTATGACATATTAACATAATTACACAGCACGGGTCCGTGGCTTATAGATTCACTCAAGGCCAAGGCCATATTGCACACTTGGCCGGCTGAAAAACCTGAAACACCGTCTCAGTATTATAGTACGTGATATGTTTGGGTTTTATTGGCTCAGTCAAGGAGTTTCATCTTTTGAATCCGTTCTAAAAAAAAAAAAGAACTGCATATATACATGGAGCATCACATCAGCATATTCAACACAACCTTTGCATCCTTCTTTCTCAAGGAGACTGTATTGGTTATTTCTTCAAATGCTAAACACAACTTACCTTGAGTTTTCCAGACAAAAGAGCCAGTGCAGTCATGTGAGTCATGACTTCTGGTATTTTTGCAAATCAAAATCTATCTTTGTCCCTTAAGAGTATATTGATGCTGATGTGTGCCTCATATTTTGATATTCAACCTTTGCGTTTGTTTAAGGGGAACCTGTTGTTGCCATACCAGCTTTATATTTTAAGTTTTTAGGAAGTTTAGGAAGGCTTGTATGTTAGAGATGCTTTTGAACACTTAGACTGTCCTGCCAACCGTAATGGTCCTCTACAGTTCTCATCCATGAGTGCAGCATCATTACATTTGGTGTATTTGCATTTAATCAGTTTGGTTCGTCATCAGGGGACACTGTTAACACAGTTTCACGGTGGCCCTGCAGCTCACTGCTGCACTGCTCAACATGTTTAACAGTCTACTGTCTCACTTAAACTGCAGACAACATATTAATAAAACATAATGTGGCATGTTTGGATTGAATACGGAGGTTTGTTAACAGTTTGGCTGGATAATGTGTTTAACTGACAGGAGCAGAGAAGTTATTCTTATTCTTCATGACATCATGAAGTACAGTAACAGTCAGTTTGTCAAGTAACACAGCGTTATTCTCAGCTCTGACAGAGGTCCTCAACCAAATGTGCAAGACTAAATGTTTTGCATAAGGTAGAGATTAAAATGAGAAGAATGGGAGATTTCAGAGACACAGAATTAACTTTTCCACCGTTCTCCTTCTGTAAAACTCACTCCTGCCTCTGAACAATAACTTATATTGTGTCAAAGTTAAGTTAAATTAAACTTTGTCAACATAACAAGGTAGAAAATCAGTATTGTTTATGCTGCCATGGCTCACAGCTGCTTTCTCCTTTGGAAATAACAGCTTGGCTCCATACTTTCTCTTTTTTTCTTTATTGTTGACTCATGATTTTGCAGAACTTCTAAAACTGAACTGGAGACCTGCAGCAGCCATTGGCAGTACATGCAGCATGCTGGGGCACAAAGGCTGTGCAATAGTTTATTAATTATACATTAAAGAGACGTTGTTACTGCAAAAACTCTAATAGAAATTCACATGCACAGAACAAGCCCATGTTTCTGCTTCTGCTAACTTGATTGATTGCCATTAAGAACACTTTGAAAAGAGATTTTAATTAATTTCTGCTGCTTTGAACGTTAGTTGGGGACAACAGAGGTGGAGGGATCAGACGTGACAGCGCGGAAGCAGAACCCACATTTCTGACCCCTGAGGTCATATGTGGCTTTGACTTTTAATCCAAAATAACACCTCAATTTCAAAGTTATAGATCAGTGGGGTGGAGTTAATCTCACTGGAGGCTTCTCTGTCCACAGCAGGGCTGAAAAACATGTGTGCTGGTTTTGATATTTTCATGAAGCAGATGGGTGTTTTCTGCTTCATAGTAAACAGTAAGGAGCGATAGTTTATAAGAAAGTTGTATCTGTCTGCTCAGCTGCCAGGATGCCTTTAATCCTGCCACACACACACACACACACACACACACACACACACACACACACACACACAGAGTCGAATCTGATTCAGTCGCTGTTCAGGTGACAGAGTTTGGGGACATTTAATCAATCTAAGAGTTGGACCGAAATTCATGCCTGCAAATTAAACATTATTGAACGCAGCTTGACGGGAGGGTGGTGCAGCCGGCTCAGAGGACATCCTCCAGGCGGGGGCAGGGGGGGGGGGGGCACACTAAATCATGACCTCTGACCTCTTTCTGTGGAGAGTAAGATGAAAGAAGAATCACGTTCATGGGTCAGTAGCGTCTCTGTAAATCTCTCCCCACCTCTAAAAAAAAAAAAAAAAGAGGCCCTTCTGCAGAGGATAACTGCTTTAACACCTCTAACACCAGCCGAGGTTTTGATTAATTGGGCTCGTAAACATTGTTGAATACTGCTCACACACAATGTGCAGCAGGAGCTTCTTCACTTTTCCCCAACACAATTGAAACTGGCTGGAATCAGTGTTTCCATGCTGCTTTGTTGAAAAGTCTTTGGGTTGTCGAGGTGTCAGGTTGAGTGATTTCTTGTGATGAGAGCTGGTGTTTTCCTCTGATATATTAGCTTTCAGATGTGACTGCTTGATTCCTCTGTTTGAGGTTTTGTTGCTAAAAGGTTTTGTTGACTGCTTTAACTGCATGATGTTTTAGTGTTTTATATGGAGCTCATGTTGTAATGTCGGGAAATGCTGACTGATGCATTATTACATTTCATCTTGGATGTAGAAAATGCTGATCAGGGTGCATCACTGCCCTCATTATAGAAACCAAGAGAATGAGTGTCTTCCTCACCTGTTACTCTGATCCATTAGGGCACCTTAATTCACATGTTTTCAGTGCTAATTTCCTATTTCAATTAAAGGCAACACAAATCAGAGGCTCGTTTCTCTGTAGGGGCTTTAACATTTATGATTAGAATAACAGTCCATCCATCTGACGAATGTAAAGAACCCTTCATCTGAAATATTTCTGAACGTTAGCACAACATTTCCGATGAAGAGGCAGATCATTGATGTGAAGCCACGCTGTCACTAAAGTGGTGTAGATGCTGCTGCTGCTGTATGAAAACAGGAAACTGGGCTAAATATAAACCTGTGTCCGACACAGAAGGAGCCTCATCATCTCTCTGCTCTAAAAACTACCAAGACTGCTGCTCACTGCATCCAGAAAGTCATTATACCAGAGTGCAGCACTGTAACACACACACACACACACACACACACACACACACACACACACACACACACACACACACACACAGAGCAGAGAGTCATTTGAAGAACTACTGTAGAGGTCCTACAGTTCTTTTGATAGAAGAAGAAGTGTGTGTGTGTGTGTGTGTGTGTGTGTGTGTGTGTGTGTGTGTGTGTGTGTGTGTGTGTGTGTGTGTGTGTGTGCATGCCTCTCTGGATTGCCGCCAGTCAATTCCAGTGCTGTGTCGGCTAACAATCGCTGAGCTAATTAGCTTATTGAACACCGAGCATGATAAGAAAGACATGCTGACGACAGGATAGCAGAGAGAGAGAGAGAGAGAGAGAGAGAGAGAGTGTCAGAATATCAAAGCAGAGAAAAAGAGGGAGAGATAAAGAGAAGAGAGAATAGCACACACTTAATAAGGTGAAACAGTGACACAGAATTAGCATTTTGGAAACAGCTTAGAGATTGTGTGTGTGTGTGGGGGGGCAAACCTGGCATGGCGGAGGTGGACACAGCTGATATATCGTGTGTTTGTGTACAGTGAGGTGTGAAATGACCCAGAGTTAAAAGGAAGACGCACACAGATCATCTTTGTGCACGTTCACACCGTTTTGACTGAACTGAGATCTCCAGACAAGCAGCACTTTGGTGACTGTCGCTCCTCTGATTGGCTGATCCTGACTGCTGATTGGCTGATCCTGACAGCTGCACCCAGACGTCCACAGCACGGTGACTCAGTGTGTGGAAATAAACGGCAAATCTTAAAGCACGGTGGATAAAAGCAAATGCACCACTTGTTACAATTAATAATTACCGCCATTACAATAATTATTATAATCTAAGTCAACAAATGTGAACTCTTATTGGGGTAATAAGAATAATAGGAAAGTCGGGAAAAACAATCTGACACATGATGGTCGAGCTGTTAGCAGGACAAACAAAGTTTAACTCTTTGTTCTCTGAGGGATTTAAATTCACAATCATTTTCTTTTACTCACAGCTTCTTATTTTAGTTTGGACAGCGTTTGGACACGTGTCATTGTGGGAACAAGAGAGAGAGAGACTGAATGGATGAGAGACGGGGGAGGGGAAGTTATAAGAGAAACTGATAGAGACTGATGGAGGAGGAACGACAGACACATGTTCCCCAACTGTGTCTTGTGTAAATGCTGTTGGTGTGACATCACCGTTTACCTCCCTGATTTCTCTCCTCCCTGCATCCCTCCCTCCCTCCCTCCCTTCCTTCTCCCCTTTCTCTCTCCCTCTACCTTCCCAAAATCCTGGCCAGGCTTCCCACAGCTGCAGCAGAGACAGTATAATGAACCACAGCGCAGCGATGGGATAACCACGGACACACACCTCCACCTACACACACACTCACAGCACTAATGACAAGAAGCTAACTGGTGTGTGTCATGAAAAGCAGCGCAGGTGGCATTCGAACCAGGAAACATTAGGCGGTGCATTGAATAGTGAAAGACAGCGGAAGGCAGAGTGGAGAGAATATGGAGGAGAGGAGTGATGGTTGTTGTGTTGTTTTGTTCTTCAGACAAGATGAAGGGAGCACACACTAAACACAGGTGAGAGGGAGAGGCGGGTGGTCGCTGGTGTCGTTCAGTGCTCTCATTGGAGCGATGAAGGGCGGACACCAAATCAGTCATCACACACCTTCAAAGCACAGCAGACGACGAAACAACACAAAAAAAACTCGTCTCCGTCCTCTCTGTCTTTTCTAGATGAATCCAGGCTGCATGCAGAGCCTGTCACACCAGTGCTCGTCATCTCAGACATGTAGTTCCTCCTGACAGCAGCAGCTGGCAGCAGGGTTGGTCTCTGCAGAGGATAGATGGATAGAGGAAGGTGCAAATTTGCTGTTTTTATCTCTGCAAAACAACACGGTGCTGCATAGTTTAGAAATATAGTGTTAGATAATAAATAAATAAATAAAATAAATGGGGCCTGGGGAGGGGGTAATATTCCTGGGAGAGCAGAGTCTCTCAAATTAAAGTCGTGAATTAAATTTAAGAGAAATTAAAGAGGAAAATTTACGAGATTATCAAGAGAAATATTACAGAAATCTTCTTAGACTAAAATTAAATGATGTGTTTTTTGTCACAGAACCAAATGGCTACACTTTGCAGGACTGGGTCGACCTCATCCTGCTGTTTGTTGTGTATTAGACTCTTCATGCAGCCATGTTCTACACCACCAACCTCAGCAGCTCTCATACACCGTCATAGTTTTGTACCTTCATGAAGTTTTTTCTTTGCTCCAACTGTAAAGACATTTAAGTCCACCATGTGTGTCCTGCCATCTTTGAATCAGCATCAGGATACACGTCCAAGTATTAACTTGATTTGTGCACTTTGTGCCTCACAGAGCAGAAGACAGTTATGAATAATCACCTTAGTTATCCCCTAAAAACATCAGCTGGTTGCAAAGAAATAAAATGTGTGTGTCGTGAAAAATATCTTTCAAGCAGGACGTCGAGCTCTTTGCACCATTAAGACGCCCCTGAGCTATAAATGCTTTAAATGCACTGATGTAACTACATCTCATCTCCTCGTTTAGGACTTTTAATATTTAACTGTATCTGGTTGGCAGAACAAAGGCCAAGTGGTGGGGACATGAACGTGGACGACCCCTGGAAATGGATTTAACTGACTGAATATTGAGCGGCTCCGGCTTGAATAGCCCTGAAGAGAGTGTTTGAAATGATCGCTGAGGTTCTGCTGATGGGACACAGCACCGACCCCCCCTGTCTTTATTGTTTACTGGACAGAGCTCATCCGTCTGTGTGCACGCTGATATGATAGTTTTAGGAAGAGTCCTGTGAGACTGCTGTAGTAGATAGATAGATCCTTTAAGAACCCTTTACAGGAAATTACAGTGACACGGCAGCTTCAAAGCAAACATAACACCTCACATTTCCTATAGGAATCTTTCATACGTACAAATTTAAAATACAATAAATAAATACTAAGAAGTGCAAGGTTCTTTTTTTGCAGTACAAAAGGTTTTCCCATTCTTCTAGGATTAGCAGAAACATTAAATTCTGAATTGGAGGACCTAACGAGAGAAGGAATGCACAGTGAGGACGTACAGCAGCTGAATACTTGATTCTGACTGGTGCTTAAATCGTGCATTCTGTGGTCGTCTCTGCACAGGAGAGCATTCTTAAAACAGTACAATCATTTAAAGTCAGTATTTTATGTGTGTGAGTATATTTAATAAGTGGGATAACGTGCAGTGAGCATCGGTCATTACTGCAACACCTTAACTGAACCCCTTCAGGTTGATTCAGTCACCCTGCTGGGGTGTGCTTAGTGATAATTGATAAAATAAATGAATTATGGTAAAATTAGATTAGATCTTTCTTTGTTTTTATCTGAAAACAGGAACTAAAGTTAAAGTTATCCAGTCAAATTCACTTAAGAAATGCAGACTTGTGTCAACACTGTGGGGAGGAGCACCCTGTATCAAGGCGGGGGGGCAGTTGGATTCATTCTCTTCCTATCAAGTCTTAACATTGTGTTTAATACATGTTTAGATTGAACACAGCCTGTTGGTATGTTGCTGTCTTTACCCCTGATGTGTGGTGGGGCTGAAAGTGTAAATGTTATCCTGAAGGCCAAAACGTTGGACTGTCTGACCATCTGTCTTTCTCAAAGAGCACTCACTTGATTCTTGTCCAATATAACTGACGTCCACAGTGCAGTGAGGAGCATTTAAAAGTTTAGACAGAGTTTACATGCTGCTGTTCACTGACAAAGATACAGCAGAGTGTAGACAATCACATAGCTGCTACTTGGTTGGGTTTTTTTCTGTGATGTTCCCACAGCGAAGTCCAGACCAGTGTGAGCGTCCATCAAAAGTGTGCTCTGTAAAACGTCTTGTTAAGTCTTGCAAAGACAGAGATTGCAGAAAATACTTCATGGGTTTTCCACTTATGAGACAGCAGCAGTGTGTTGAGAGGTACAGAGAGACAAGAAGCCAGAGCAAAGAGCTGAACTTGGACCGTCATAGTTACTTTGCATGCATCTAACACCACAATCAGCCACCAGGAACCACAGGACCAGGAATCAATACTTTTCTATCACCCACTCTTACCCGTCCTCCATTAGGAGGTCAGAGGTCAGCTCAGTTCGACACCAGCTGCTGGCAGATATCTCTCTCAAGGTCACTTTAGGACAGCAGCCATTTAAACGTGTGATCTGGACTCTTATGGTTCAAAGTGTGCACTTGCTGCGTCTGTTGTGAGCCCGTCTGGTAAAATACTGTCTGGAAGTTGCATTGAGGAGTAAAAGATGGGAGGTCAGGTGGGTCAGAGTCAGAGTAAAAAGCTCTGAGCAGGTGAGGATCCTTCTGGAAATGGCCGACGTTATGAGATGTGTAGTCGGCTGCTGTATTTTCCCTGTTAGAAGTCTAATGGACACAGTGTGCAGGAGCCTCCAGCAGCAACCTGAATGTAGCGTCGTCCATTAAAGGAGACCCGCCTCCCTTTATACCTACAACCATCCTCCCCTTCCCCATCTTTCCTTTCTCTTTCTCTTCTTTCTTATCTA
The DNA here is from genome assembly GCF_042242105.1 of Pempheris klunzingeri. Lineage (NCBI taxonomy): Eukaryota > Metazoa > Chordata > Actinopteri > Acropomatiformes > Pempheridae > Pempheris > Pempheris klunzingeri. The sequence goes on along the minus strand of NC_092015.1, from coordinate 2,014,927 downwards.
TTTTCACTGCATTTCATCTTCCCCAGCTGTGCTCGTCATGCCTTAGCCCTAAACTGACTGAGCTAACATTATCTACAGTACAGCTGGACACTATACACACACACACACACACACACACACACACACACACACACACACACACACACACACACACACACACTTCCCATAGACACAATCTCTACTGTAACTAAACAACACTAACCTGTCTGACCCACACTCTAACCTTAACCATCACCAAACTAATATTTTCCCACTTTTAGCTTCGTCAGTAACACCCATAGGTCAGGAACAGGTCGCTCTCCCAGTGGGGGCCATCCAAATGACCCCAAATACTGTGGACCCCAGACTGTGGGTGTTCTCCCATTCATCTGGCCCCATTTAGAAGGGCACACACACACACAGCATTAATACTAGTGTGGCAGTTCAGTAGCTGTGTGCCTCTGTCTGTCTGTCTGGACTGATAAGAGGAGTGTGTGTGTGTGTGTGTATGTGTGTGTGTGTGTGTGATGGTTGTTGGTCTTTGAATGGGGCTTTAGAATATATGTGTAACAACATTCACTTCATTGAGGTGTGTTTACCTCTTCAGGTAAACTTCCTCATAAAGCTGTCATGTGTTTTGTCTCCTCTGTGTGTGTGTGTGTGTGTGTGTGTGTGTGTGTGTTTGTAGGTGTGTGTGTGTTTGTGGCAGGTGTGTACTTCTGTGTGTGTGTTGAGCAGCAGAGGGATTTAACCAGGACGGGGAGGAGATAGATGGCCCCCCGGTGATAGAGGCGGTTGCCGGGTGGCAGTTGGGGGGGTGACTTAGCGACCCCCCACCAAATTACTTTCTAGGAAGAAGAGCAGAGCAGAGCTTAAGATAGCTTCATACTTATCTGTTATAACTCATGGGGGAGAGGGAGGGAGGGAGGGAGGGAGGGGAAAGGTGTGAGGGTGAGATGGGGGGGAAGGGAGGGGTGAGAGACATGTAATGAGGAACATGGAGGTGAGAAGATGGGGAAGGAGGGATACAGAATGGAGGAGAGGAAAGATGGAGGCAAGAGTGGAGGTGAAGGAAGGAGGTATGAGTGAAGATCAATTAGGGGAGAAGAAGAAGAAGAAGAAAAGATGGAGGAGAGAGGAGGTAGGAGGGAGGAGGGAGGAGGGAGGTAGAGACACTGACAGCTGGTTGGAAACATGAAGGGAGGGATGAGAGGTGACAGAAGGAAGCAGGGGGAGGAAACATCACGGTGATTCAGTTAGTAGTTCTACCCGGAAAATATCATGATCCGCTTTACATGATAAAATGGAGAAATGAGATAAGTGAGTGTTAAATTAGTGGTCAGGCCACACACACACACACACACACACACACACACACACACACACACACACACACACACTCATAACCAAGCAAACACACCTTGAGATTGACACAGATGAATGACATCACACACACACACACAGACACTGATGCTGACAGATGGCAGGTCGTTGGACTGAATGCGGCGACAGCGGCACCACTTTACGTATTGTTTCCTTGGTGAGGGGCGTTGCCGGGGGAAACCATTTTGTGGCTGAAACCGAGATTGAGTTTCCCCCTTGCCGGGATGACAGATAACAAGACCCCGGCAATCAAACCTTGACAGGATCAGAGACTCGACCATCAGTCAGAGCTGACAGTCGACCGCAGGCGGACGGATGGACGGACGGAAGGATAGATGATCCCTGCTAGGAGACGAGTTCACAGGAGATAGCAGAGGAGATAGGAGACGAGGTTTTGGATGTCTAAACTAGACACTTTAGGCCCAGAAGGACTCCAGGAGGAACTAGATTTCAAGCCATATCTGTGAATCAGTACTATCCCACGTTCGTCACTCCTCTCCCCAGTTTCCACTCCCTCACTACTTAATAACTCCTTTCTTGATTGATGTCAGGCAAACCCAGCACTTCCACAATAAAGTTTCACAATAAAAGCCTGTACAGCAGTGCAGAGTATGTGATCCCACACTCTCACAGTGCAGACACTCTGTTCAGGCTGGAAACTGTTGGAACTGTGTTGAATGCATAATCTTTACTACCTCAATCAAATCCATGTTGTTTTACACTGTAAACTCTTTTGTAACCCTCGCTCTCCATAATCCTGTTATGATACCGTCGTTCCAGTGACCGACCTTCATCGCTCTGAAAATGACCTCTGAGTCTGTGCATTACATCTCCAGTACATCAGTTAACAGATTAAATATACAGATTATCATAATATAAGCAGAATCTCCTCTCCACTATAAAATAATCTGCAATAAAAAAAAAAACTAAAATAGTGCTAATATGGTTTTTACTGTATATTGTGCTATTGAAGAACTCTAAATCCTTGTAGTGGAAGTTCCCTTAATGCAGCATCCACCCTATTTCAGGCCTCTAGTAGCACTATGGAGCTGTTTTTGTACGAGTGGGTTCTTATTATGTATAGATACTATTCCACTGATCTACAGGTGGTGGTAAGACGCCATGAAGTGATTCACCAGCAAAGACAGACAGGAAGACTGCAGGCTAATGTACGTGGGTATAAACGACAAGAGATTTAAATACTTCAAGATAAATGGGCTTTGCAAACGTGTGCATGTCCGTGTGTTCTCTCAGGAGCTCTTCTATGTGCACACAAGAGCTCATGTGTTCGTGTTGAGTGCACATGTGTGTAAACCAGGCAGTTATGAGCAGATCGTGTTTCCCAGCATGGCCTCTTGATTAAAGCTGCTGACTGTATTCTTATTGACATCCAGTCAATAGAGCTTCCTGGAAACCTGATCTGATCAGGAAGGAGCCTGCTGCAGGTTGAAAGGCCTCAGAGTCTGATCAGTAACGCCGGTCACATCAACCAAACCAAACCAAACCAAACCTCCGTCGCTTTTCATTCCAAATGTTATCTCTTGATCCTTTAAATGTCACGGCTCTAATAGAGATGTGTAATTGATCGAAGCCTGTTTATACACTGTCTCTTAGCTGCAGAGTCAGTGAGTGAGTACTTGTATATTTTTTTTCTCCAAATGTGACCGACTGTCTAGCAAGTGAATGGAAATGCAGACAGAAGTGCAGAAGTGCAGAAGTTCAGCGTTGTGTCTGCTGGCTGACGGGCCTCAGTGTCACCTGCACCAACCACACACTGAGAAACATACATTTTAAACAGTCTCAGTATGCTGGAGGCAGCTGAGAGGTTTTCCTGGTATTTTTTTTGTTCTTGACTTTGCCTGGATTCATTAGGTCTTAATATATGTGCATAAGGGCTTCACCTGGTTTACCAACTGTAAGTAAATGGTAACATTTCTAGTGTTTAAAGCAGCAGCCTGTGCAGGTGTGTTACTGTTACTGACTCACTGATGCACACATGCAATGCAGAATAAAACAGGTAGATGTGTTGTTGCCCAGGGTGCTCCCACATATACAATCTCTACTAAAACCACTGCATAAACTGTGAGGGAATGTGTACCTCATTACAATAATCCCTCTGTAACACGGGCTCAGATAACTCGGCATCACTGCAGTGAGTCTGATAGTGAGAAGCTCTGCATGTCTGTGGGCGCCGTGTCTTTCTGTGTGTGTGTGTGTGTGTGTGTGTGCGTTTGTCACTTGAATGCAGAAACGTTTAAGCTGTAGACAGTTTGTGAGAACGACAGGGAGGAAGTCAAAAAGAACAAAAAGGGAAGACAAATAGAGTTCAGACATCTCTGCAGCGACTGAGACTGACATAAGTAGCAGGAACAAAAGGTGTGCTGTACGGGAGGAGCGCTGTGAGAGGAGCGGGGGCGGTGTGAAGGAGCAGCACGGCATTTTGGGAACTGCGCTTATTTGCTATCTTGTTGATCGTTTGTAGAAGGAAGAAGATCAATATGGCTCATGTCTGTAGAGTAAATATGAAGCTGGATTCCTGTGGTCACCGTGAGCTCTCCAGGAAATGACTAGGCCTCGCCAAAGACGTAGTAGGACGCACATCTGCTGGTGAAACCACCACGTGTTGTTTTTACACCTCGGGTTCTGTGTGTGCGACAGACCGAGCTGTCGTAGAGGTGGGTTTTCAGAATAAGCAGCAAAGTTCTGGGCCCATAAAAGAGGTCGATAAACTTCACTGAAGAGAGCTGAGCAATCAAAACAGCCCCGACACACTGGGCACAAAGGGGAACACGCTGGGTGTATAAACGGTAAACCCCACCAGCTAAATTAGAAACTAAAACTAAAATACTTTGTAAAGATAAACAAAAGCTCTAAACTAGAAATCCCAATATAAAAAACACATTAGATAAAATGTTGACTGTACAGTAAATGTGAGCAGCACGAATAGAAACTAATGAAGTGCCAACAATAAAACATAAATCATTACTATGATGTATGAAACAAAGCTGTGCTATTAGTCATTCTGTGTGTTTCTGCTGGTGAATGTGAATGTGATGTGTTTAACACCAACAAACTAAACCAGGAGAACTATTACGTGTCTAATATAAAGACACCTAAGGCAGCATGTGTATGGATTCAATAAACAGCATGAAGTAGTAATTATTAGTAACTTTGCTTTTAGTTATGTTTGGACGGAGCCATGGTGGCCGAGCGTTATATTAATGGTGCAGGCATGAGAGTCCCATCTTCTCATTTTCCCACAGTATATATATATATATATATATATATATATATACACACAACTGATTCCAGGGTGTGTGCCTCTTTGTCGCTGGCCTCGGGAGTCTGATAGCGATGCACAAGGCACCCTTCTGCAGCAATATCAGCCACTCAGAGCAGCTGCTCCGGCTGTCACTTTCATTTGAAATGGCTCTCATTCGCAGGTCATCAAATACTGACACCCCCGGAGCACCTGCACCTGTGGGAGACACACTGGGCCCCGGCTGTCTGGTAGTACTGAAAGAATAACTTTGTGGTAACCAGTGGTTCGGTTTAGGTACTATATCTACTTTGAGTTCAGGAAAAGATGACGATTTCGGTTAAAATATATATTTTACTTTTGGTTTCAAACAGGCCACAGACCCTAACTCCCCTTGGTGAATCTCTTTAAAGTGCATTTCCCTTTGTGTGTCTCAAACAGTTCATGGGAACAGACGTGTTCATGTGTTTCAGATGCCAGAGGAGGTGACAGTGATGGGCTTTGACGCCCTTATTGTCAGTCATGTTCAGTGTGGTTTGATATGTCACTTCACAAACGACTTGATGAGTGGGTCTAATTAATTAGTCCTTCAGTTAAATAAATAACTCACACAAATTAATGGACGTCATCAAGTTAATGCAAAAATCCACAGAAAGGAGGGAGAAAACGTTTCCATGGAGGAAATATTTACAGCATTACATTAAAGGAAAAGCTCCCTCAGCACTCTGGTAAGGCAGACTGGGACCGTGGACACACTTCTGTTATGTCCAGTGATGGAAATCTTAATGTCATCTAACCTATAATGAGCTGTTTGCTTATCCATGTCCTCACAGTTGAAGCCGCTGAAGCCTTTACATCCCATGACGCTTAGAAATGCAAATTGTCTTGAGTATTTTACCGTACCTGTGGCCACTTTAACAGCTTTATGATCCAAATCAAATTCGATTCGTTGGACAAAAACTTGATAAAAAACCTCTTAGGCCTCATCAGCTTTTTGAGACTCCTCCTGATAACCGTTTTGTGAGCATGCTGCTGATCATAAAGGCACAATGTGTGCTCACATGCGCTTTTCCATTATGAATAATCAACAGTTTATTAAAGGCTCTGGCTTGTAAAATGAGAAAATGGACTTCACTGACCTACTTACACAGAGTTTCCAGCAACAGCAGCGAGAGATGTGAGAGGGGAAAAGAGTAACCCTTGTTCAGGTATAATGGTTCAGTCTCTCCATCTTGCAGCGCTTTCTTCGACAGCCTTGTACTTTAAGTTCAACATTCACCAAACTTGAATCAGAAAGTCTGCTGTGATTTCAAGTAATATCACAAAAGAAAAACTCTTTCTTTTTTCTTTTGTGCCGCAGCAGATGAACCGTCCTTCACAGGTTCTGGTTTCACCTCGAATGTTAGCCTGTCCTCCGATGTAAAGCCTGAACCGAGCAGCACCGGGCTCATCCCTCTGTTCTTGGCCCTCCGTGCTCGCGGTGTCACAGCAGGACACACTGTTGCTGCTCACTCCTCAAACCATGTTTATTGCAGGAGCGTCGGCTCCTCTGTAATTACAAGTGACACTTGACAGCTGCTTGTGTAACGGAGTCAGAGAGGATTGTGCTGAACTTACTCCTGAGACTGAAATGGTATCTTTTTTTATTCTTTTATCCGAACAGAACAGCGGTCTTGTCAGTTACGTTGGCAGGTATTATTCCTTTGTTCCTTTTCAACCCTCCAATCGTAGAGCTAAAGCTTCTCCCTATACACGTTCAGTATATCACAATAAAAGCACGGACTGAAACTTCATCTAACAATATCTAGCTGTTGGTGTCAAGTCAAATAGTTTAAATTTGATTAAAAATTTTATATGTTTCAGGTCAAAATAGGTCAAATAGCATCTCAGAGTCAGAGTCAGCACATTACATTTGCCTTTATTTAGGGAATTATCAAGAAACAAATGAAATATAAGAATATAAAATGGAGATTTACAAGACAGAATATAAAAAATATATCTATTTCTTAAACAAAAGTGCTAAATAAGCAATAAGAGGTGCCTATGCATTCACATGGTGCTCAGATATGTTAGATATTGTGCAGGTAACAGGACTCAGACTGAGTCAGACATTTAAAAACACCTGATCTGATTCACAGTGTCGAGAAAAACATGTGCTTTTGATAGAGTTCTGTTTATGAGCACTATTCTTATCAGCAAAGTGTTTCTCATTAACATAATTCTGACTCCACTAGTTGCCAGTCATGTGGTTTGATCATGCTTTCTACTTGACGCCGTGATGATCCTTCCATCCTATATGGGGTTAAACCGCCTGCTGGTCGGTCCTATAGTCAGACTATAGCTAATCTCCTCTCATGTAGCTCTGAGCCATGCTATAGCTAGTGCTAATCTCTTAGCCTGCAGCATTAGCCCATGCTAAGGCTAATCCCTTTTTTGTATAGCGCGGGCCATACTAATGCTAATCCGCTGTCGTGTAGCCATGCTAATGCTAATCCCGCCGTCAATCAGAGACGTGTTGACCAGCAGGGAGATGAGTCACTGGGAGACACCTGTCTGCTGTTCACACCGGTCCAGCTCTCTCCTCCTCCTCCTCTACCTCCTCCTCCTCTCTCCTATCTATCCTTACATCTGGCATCTCTGCCTTCCTTCGCTCGCTTCCTGTTCTCGTCTTCTATCTGAGTGTATTCTGCTAATCTCTCTCCTAATCCAGCCCTATTTCCCCAAGAACGCTGTCATAATTTATATGAAGAGGTGCTGAGGAATTTGCAAATGTATGTTTTCCTTATCGTCCAAAGATCCAGACTGACATTGTACCTTGTGTTGACTCTCAGCTGGAAATTTAAAAAATGATTTCGCTGAACCCAACAGTGAGACTTCAGCTTCCATGCAGCATTTTTTGGTACTTGCATCTTCAAACTAGATGTGCTGGAAGTGCCCTAATCTGCTCCTCTCCCCAGTCATCTCCTGTGTATTTGACTCTCTGGCTAGACAGCTTCTGGTCATTGTTAAAACTCTCTGCTTTCTGGTGTCTGAACAAAGCAGCGTGATGTTCCCCCGGTGACTATACACAGTCTCTTCCTCCTTCCTCCTTTATTCGTGTCCATTTCTGCTTATTTTTCAGGAATAGTGTTGTTTTTGTGCCGTCGTCCATCATGTCATGTTTTTAAAGCCATTTAGATTTAGTTATTTAATTCAGCTTCACCTCATCATCCGGACTTTTCTTGTATTTTTCTTCTTGTTTTGAAGCCGCGGTTATTACAGCTCGTCTTTTTCTGTCATTTATCACTGCTGCACAAATTGTGTTTCTGCTGTTGTGGTTGAGTTTTATCATCTTGTTTAATTACCTTGCTTGTATCTTTTATGGCTGCACAAAGTAAATTAACTAAAGTAAACAGAAGTGCATTCCTGCAGGCCTGGAGCTCATTCAAGTTAATACATTTAGAAAATGGGACTTCTTCAAATAGAAAAAAATGCATTACAGAAAAAAACATACATAAATTTATATATGTGTGTGTGTGTGTGTAAAATATGCCAATGCATAGAATGTGATCTAACTATGAACAGTCACCTATGCTGCACCTACACCGCTCTGCCTACAGGCGCCTTACTGCCACAGTGTGTGTGTGTGTGTGTGTGTGTGTGTGTGTGTGTGTGAGCTCCTCTGTGAAAAAATCTTTTCCAATTTATTTTTTTTTGTTTTATCCGCTTTCTCTCAACCTTCCTCGTCAGCTTCGCTTAACAGTTTCTTGTATTTCCCAGAGTAACTTAGGAGAAAAAGCCCATGAGAGCAAACATGAACAATCAGCTGCGGGTTACAGCGTGTAGGTGGGCAGAGTGATGGCGAATGTAAGACAGTAAGAGCAGGAAAGTAAAGAGAGTCGTGCCGCATCTTTTTCATCCGTTCAGGCTGCAGAAATCTGCACCTGTTCTTCTGCTCTGGTGGAGTTTTTCCCTGTGTGATTGTTGAATGTTGGAGAAAATGTCAGCGGCTCTTGATTCTGGAGGAATGATGCCAGAATGTCGGTCCAAATGCCCAGAAAAGCGTTTTTCAGTATTTATATATACAGAGCTTAACAAATGTATTAGGCCTCCACCCAGTGGAAGGTGTTTCCCTCCCCTGCCCTAAATTAACAGTAGTGCTGATCACCAGATTATTTCTTTAGTTCCTGTGATGGTTAACCCTCCAGTATGTGCAGCTCTTTAATCACAATGATGGATCTGAAATGATGGAAAAGGAATCTGGAGTAGAGGAACTGATGGACTGGACAAGTCAGAGTCCAGACTTGAATCCTATCGAACAGATCTGGGATTTATTGAATTAAAAAATAGATCACACACTAATTTAATCCTAAACAAGTCTGAGGGAACAGCTGGGAACTATTTGGAGCTCAATAACAAAAGAGACGGTGGAAAAGTCCATGAAAACAATCAGGGAGGTCAAACTAGATATTAAGATTTCTGGTTAAAATATGTGAATAAGGACTATTTAGTTGTTCCACTTTGTTATTTGCCTGATAAATAATAATACAATGTTTAATTAGAAACAAGTTTTTGACAGATTTCTAAAATATTTGTGTTTTCTCCTTTTTATGACAGCTGGTCTGAGACATTTGTTAACCACTGTATAAATCAAGAATCCCCTCTTTGCCTATGAAAGTTTAAAACATTGAATGATTCACGCTGCATTCAGTGTTAATGTATCTAAATAAAGATGAAATATGAACTTGTTTGCTCGGGGGGCTGTCGGAGCTAAAAGGTTTGAGATGTGTTTGCGTGTCAGTTGGCAAAAACAAACCTTTCATTTCCTAAAGCATCTGGTTTTGGTCCAAGAGGCTAAAAATCAGCTGTTCTTGTTTCATCATTTAGTGAATAAACATCCCTCTATTCTCTCACGTGGACATGTGAATAATAAAAATCTATTTATTTGATTTAATATAGAAAAAGGATGATTAAAAAAAAACGAACCTCATTCATTGTAATAGTTCTTTGGCTATTAAAAGTAGAGTCCTTAATGAATACGTTTGCTTCTGCACCGTTTCTTCTCCTAGAGGAACGCCTAAGATGAATAACTTTGGGTCGAAGTTTAATCTTATAAGCAAGATTAGTTGTATTTCCCTTAAACATCCTCCCACCACCCCTGCAGATTATATATAATATACCTCTAAGATGCTCTAACGGCTCTTCTGTAGGCTAATTTCCCACAGAAACAACAAACTCTATTATATCCAGTTGCTGATATTGATTAAACTGCTGTTTTTGTGCTCTGCTAAATTGAGGATGTCTTGTTTTGTCAGCCAACAGTCCACAGCTGCTCCGCACACCAAAGTCATTCAGCACATCGTCCGAGCTCGAGCGTTCAAAATTAGCGATAACAATAATTCATTATGAAAATGTTTTGCCAATTAATTGCCTGTTGATTGACCAATAAATTAAAAAAATAAATAAATAAATCATTCCAGCTTTCATGAACTCGATGGCTCAAAACAGTGTGTTTCTGCTGTGATTCAGGATTTACTAGAATCTAACAGCTACTCATGTAGATCCTGAAGTCCTACTGATTTGGTTTATGTGCTCTCAGGTGTTTTAAACAAGGTGTTTAATATGGAAATAGCCAAATTAGCACTAACTGAAGGATTAATAGTCTCTTTTCTGAATATTTGTATTATTACTGTAAAATTGAATCTCCGTAAAATGACCTGTTTATGCTCTCTGTGTGTCCTGCTGGGGAAGTTTGAAGAAAGGAAAACAGGTAGAGGCGCCCCGAAGGGAGAGCAAGAAAAGGCGGGAGAGAAGAAATGGATAGAGAAAGAGGGGAGGGAAAGTGGGAGGGGGAGAAGTAACAAGAGAGACAGATGACAGACGGAAAGAAGCTTCAGGAATACTAATGAATTAATGATGCAACATGTTGACACGTCTGTCTTTCTCCTTCCCATCTCTGCCCTCCTCCCTCCTCCCTCCTCCCTCCTCCCCTCTTTCTCTGCTTGTCTGCAGGTAGGAGGGGTGCCCTTGTTAGCTTGTCATCCTGTTGTAACCCTGAGGCCAGTGATGTGACTGGAATGTGAAGTCACCTTAAAAGGACCGACTCCACCTGAGGACTCCCTGCTTCCCCAAACAAACTCAGGTGGGTCGTCAGAAAAAGGAACCTTTAATGCACTAATTCTGATTATGAGTATGGAACTATTAGAAACGGCGTCCAGCAGAGCAGGAAAGAAAAAGCGTTCGACTGACGCCTGGTAGGACTTCTGTACCTGAGTGACAGGCAGGTAACTAACCAGGAATGTGAAAGACTAATTAGCCGGGGAATGTTCATATTCCCTGATGAGAAAAGGTTGATGTTCGTCAAAAATGCTTCATGGAAATTGGGCAAAAGGGGCTTGGAAGCTTTGGTAAAAGGTTTCTGATGTTTTAAAGGACATGTCAGCAGCTTTCGAAGTCTTCTGCCTTCTCCAGCTCCAATATTATTGTATTTTTTACAGCGTAGTGTCCACCATTTTGCAGCATCTGACACTTACAGTACAGCCTGGCTGATGCTCAAAAATAAGAAAATGCAGGCATTATTTTGTGTATGAATCACTACATTGTTTTTTTTAAAGGAGTTTCCTACTCATTCTACATTTGAACATATTAAAACAGATTTAAAGAGAGAACTGGATGTTAAAATAATACTTTAATTAGATCCCACTAATGGCGTCGCACCCTCTTGTCACCTGTTTGATATGATCAGAATACAAAACGCTCCTTCCTCATGAGTTTTAACAAGACGTGGACCTTAGCGTGATGCAGTAAAGGGAAGGAGATTTGATTTTGTGGCCACTAGAAAATGTTCTAAATGTGTTGATGGCTCTGCACACTAATAGTCCAGCCACAAAAGTGTTGTTCTGCCTGATTAGATCTCTTCTCAGAAGTGGGGGCATGTGCAGCCTGGGCTTAATTGATTTAATGTAAATGCCATTACAGCTATTTGAAAAACACTTTTCTCCAAAGCAGCTTTCAATGAGCTCACTGCAGTCTCTACTACAGCCTAGCGTAGGTCCTCCCAACCTCGACCTGAGCTACAAACAGCAGATTTAAGATTGAAATCATAGAGAACTAAAGCAAAAAGCAGAAGTTTGAGGTTGAAGAAAGCACTTTGTCTTCAGTGACCCATCATGCTTTGCGAGGAGCTCTGGGATCGATCCACAGTCCGGCCACGTTGTCAGAATATCTGTCACAGCTCCACTGATCATGTCCCACAGTGCACTTTGCTTTTTAAGAGCCTCGCTCAGAGGGACACTGTAATAGTAGTAACAGCAGGAGCTATCCACTTTATCTGAGATGAATCTGCTGAACTCGGTCACATCAGTAGACCGTAAGGCTCGAAACATCTCACAAACACATCTCATCACACGGTAACTAACCCTAAAAGGTGACATCACAGATGCTAGATGACATTTATAACTGACACATGAAGATTCATGCTCTTCGTTCCTTGTTTTAGTTCCTGTGATGATATTTTGTTAAATTATAAATCCACTAGTTTCGTTCTGACATCTTCGATTCACGCTCCGAACTCGACCCTTGCACGCTCCTCCTTGTCTTCCTTTATTCCAAAACTCTATGGAGCCATTTCACAAAATGAAAATGTCCTGGTGGAACCTCACAGTTGAGTCATTTAGCTAACTTATCCAGAGTGACTCATAATGGCCCAAACAGTATAAGCTTTAATAAGCCGCAATTCCTGCATCACCCACAGTGCAAGTGTCCGGGAAGAAGAGGATGTAAGAGGATTGTGAGGGTCAGAGCTGCAGCGCACGGACAAAAGATGGAATACATTTTCCTCTCCTGTAGTTTATTACAGCAGCATGCTGGAGCATGAAATGAAAGCTGAAAGAAGTGATTCAGGGTGGAAACCTACAAAAATGATCTGCTATTTGTTTTTTTAAAGTGAATAAAGTGTTAAAATGAGGCGACGGTGAGAGAGAGAGAGAGAGAGAGAGAGAGAGAGAGAGAGAGAGAGAGAGAGAGAGAGAGAGAGAGAGAGAGAGAGAGAGAGAACACATTAAACAGGCTGCGTTTTATTTAAGGATGTTTGACGAGATTGTTTTTCCTGGATGAGAAAAAAATGCAAACACCATTTAGATGTTGTTTCAAGGTTATTCACTTTTCTAAGTCGCTCCATTTATTATTTTAACTTGAGCTGACAAGAACAAGTCTGAAAAGTGAATTGCAAGACAGATATACCGAACATGGACTCAGATGGAGCTGGAGATATTAAACATGTGGCGTTAAGCTTATATTTAGAGCTGAAATGTAGCTCAGGGACCATACTGCTTTTTAAGATGGCAGAACTTGTTGTAACTGGGATGTTTTAAGGGTCACCTGTGGAGCAAAGGCACTACTGCAATGGAAAATATAAAGGAGACAATAAAAGATCAGTAAACATGTGCAATATTTGCTGTAGATATAGATATATAGGTAGTATTAAAAGAGAATATTGTTACTCTGCCCATGAAAACAGTTGTACATCATCTGTCAATAAAAACAAAATAACCCTGATGATGCCACAGAGACGTCTTGGAGCATTTACTAATTATTTGGCAGAAACTATCAAGTTGCATCATGGGAAGTGTATGGAGCTATAAAAGGGCGTAAAAATCAGTCTGCACCGTATAACAGGTGCATTAAATCCTTTAACCATGCTCAGTGACTACGTCCACATCCACAGAGCTTGATCCCACAGTGAGTGATGCTCTTGACTCGTGGCCCTCTCAGTGTCGGTGGCACGGTGGGGTGGGTGGGGGGGGGCACGGCTCCTCCTGCCTCATGATGTGTTTAATATGCAGGAACAGAGAGCAGAACAGTGTGTCTGTGTGAACTGATGACCATGATTATACATCTGGGTGATGGGAGAGCCTCTCCCTCAGCCTGTGCAATCACACATACAGACTGTCCTTCCAGATAGAAATATGCACACACACACACACACACACACACACACACACACACACACACACACACACACACACACACACTAGCACTGATAATCTAATTGGGTGCCATTTCTTCTGAGAATAGATCAGGGTGAGCACAGCACCGTAGGGAGCTGGTTAGCCGTGTGTGTGTGTGTGTGTGTGTGTGTCGTCTTTGTAATCTCCATCTGATTAGTGCAGAACAGGGGAGATGAAGGGGCCGGGGTCCACTCTTAGCCAATCACTGAGTGAGTGCGTGTGAAGAAAGGCGATAGCGTCCTCTCAGAGAACCACTCATTGGATATTCCGGATCCTTTTTTCAATTTTCTGCATCATTTAGTGGATCCATTTATCCACAACACCCCGTGCATGCACACTTACAGTGGGAGTGAACCTCTGCTGGTGTCACACTCCAAAGACCCACCCATCATTTTAGCAGGAACACAGTAAAGTATAGGAGCATTAACAACAACACGGACGGTCTGCATGTTTGGATGCATTTTCCAAACTAGAATCCGAATCAGGTTTATTCCCCAGTTGGTTCACACATACAGAACAATAAGCCTTAAAGAGAAAAAGATAACAAGGCAATAAGAATGAAAATATACAAAACAATATGCATAATACAAAACAAGAAAAACTATATATATATATATATTCATATGAATAGTTAAAGCTGTGCAGGGTGGTGAGTGCAAATCTTACAGTATAATATTAAAAATAGTGCGATATAAAGTCCAGTGTGTGTGTTAGTGTAATATAAAGAGTGAGACAGTGTCTACATTTGTGTATTGATAAGTGACAGGGTGTGCAGGGTGGGACCGGGACCTTGTTGATGAGGCTCTGTTGGCCAGCCTCTTGCTGGAGGGGAGGGTCTCAAAGAACCTGCACCCCTCAGGGTCCTGGAGGTGTACGGGTCCTTAAGAGAAGGCAGATTGCAGCCAATCACCCCCTCTGCAGAGCGGATGATACGCTGGTGGAGCTGGTGAGGAGGATGGCGGTGTAGCAGTGCACCATTGTTGTCTTTGGCAGGTTGAATTTCTTCAGCTGCTGCAGGAACTACATCCTCTGCTGTCCTTTCTGGGGGAGGGAGCCAATGTTACTGAGTTACTGAGGGTGATGGGGGCAGGTGTGGCACCAATACCAGGTCATCCAATAAATCTGGTGTGTTGTTGTAGATCAAGTAAATGGTCAGAATTAGCACCACGTCCTTGGTAACGCTTTGGTAGCACTAATCTAATTATTTAATAGAAACAGTATTATTGTTTTATTTCTCATCTTCCAAACTCAATTTAAATGTTGTAGGTTTGAGTGTTTTGGCCTCATCACCTCCTCTTTTCCAGGAGAAACCACATTAGTAGAGCAGAAAACCACAAGTGTGAATGGAGCATTTCTTTTATAATGACGACAACAGTGAGCGTTGTCCCAGAGGAAGGTTGAGCTGCGTGCTGTTTAACCCTTTAACTCTGGAGTAGAAACGCTCTGCTTGTGCCTACATTGGTGTTTTTGCTCACTGTGTCAAGTATCTTCAAGTGCCTCATATCCCTTAAGTCTGGACAACCGCAGCCAAAAGGTTATGTAGGTCAATGAGACCACAGTAATTCACATCCACACATGAAATAAACACACGAAACATGTTGAACACAGAAACATGAACTAAATATTTCTTAACTACATCATTTATTTTAAATACGGGCATGTTATCCTCAGTATGGTTTAGATTTCAGATCATTTTAAACAGCAGTAAGCAAACATGGATCTCCTGCAGCCAGTTCGTGTCCACCTGTGGGAGGAATGTTTTCATGGCTCGACCTTAGCTGGACATACTTTGACTGTGTGGGACATTTTCAGACATGCCATGACTATAATATGAACATTTTTTGTTTGCAGAAACAACGAGACTGGAAACTATTAAGTAATGCAGCTTTTTTTTTTGCTACTTGTTTGTTGCAGAAACTTTTCTCCACACACGTGAAATCATAGCTGTATAATGTTCACACAGTTTCACTGAAAACTCTTCCGTGCAGTCTCAGCTGATTGCAAAACTTATGAAATATATATATATATATCTATATATCATTAATAGAGCCTTTGAGGATCCCAACACTGTTCTATAAAACCAATGTCACTGAAGCTTTTAGTCGTGTGTTGTCTTTGTGAGAAACTTCAGCTTGCTCACAGATTCCCTGTAGATGACTGCAGAGCTCTTGGCTGAACCTTGGATTTTTAGAGCATGTTCAAAAATAGTTTTCATTTGTGCTTGCAGCTCCATCCCAGGAGGACCTGCTACAGCCCCAAAAAACAGTTCAACACCGCCTCTGATTCAAAACAGGGGGAGAGCTTAAATCACAGGCCGCCAACCAGATAAAACAGTATTAGCAATTTGACAATGTTCTCCGGGGCCTTTTCCTCCGTCTCTGGAGAGCACGTTGTCTTATGAAACAGTACGACGTCGTCCTCGTCCTCAGATTTAACATCTGAATTGATAATTCGAGCAGAGAGCTCTTGACAAAAAGGCCCCTATGCAGAGCTGGAAATATAATCACACGGCTGATGTATTGCACCTGTGCCAGGAGACGTGGTGGTATTCCTCCGGGCGGCACTCGCTCTCCGAGGAGCAAATCACAGTCCGCGAAACCCTAAAACTGTCTCTTTACTGTGATTCAGGTCTCCGCATCAGCGTATGATCACGGCCATTTATCGTGTGGACGATGGACATGCAATCCTTATCTGCACTACCCCTGTATTCTAATAGAACAAGGGATAGACGACCCTTGACTTCATCTCCATTGCTCACTCTCTGGCTTCATTTCTCTCTGACTGACCTTTTTTTTTAACTCTCTCCAGCCTTTACATCCAATTCTTCTGCTTTTTTGCTCCTGACTGGGAGATTTCACTGGGCTTAAGTGAATGTATGTGCACAAGATCAAAAAATGAGCACTCGCCAAACGTCGGTACATTTTGTCTCCATTGGAAAAAATCAATAGAGGGCACCCCCCCACTTGTGTTGGGAGCTTTGTGAAATGATAACATTTAAATGCCATGTCGGCTGTATTAAGTTCGTCTGCTCCCAACTTAACATACAGCTCACCTGATGGACTATCTTCATCTGTACACCTGTTCAACTGCTCGTTAATGCAAATGTCTAATCAGCCAATCACATGGCAGCAACTCAATGCATTTAGGCATGTAGACATGGTCAAGATGACCTGCTGAAGCTCAAACTGAGCATCAGAATGGGTAAGAAAGGGGATTTAAGTGGGTTTGAACGTGGCATGGTCGTTGGTGCCAGACGGTAATGATGTGGGGGTAGTTTCTTGGCACACTTTGGCCCCTTAGTACCGATTGAGCATCGTTTAAATGCCACAGCCTATCTGAGTATTGTTGCTGACCATGTCCTTCCCTTTATGACCACAGTGTGCCCTTCTTCTGATGCCTACTTCCTGCAGGATGACGCACCGAGTCACAAAGCTCAGATCATCTCAAACTGGCTTCTTGAACCTGACAATGAGTTCACTGTACTTAAATGGCCTCCACAGTCACCAGATCTCAATCCAATAGAGCCCCTGGATGTGGACCAAAATCTGAGAGGAATGTTTCCAGCACCTTGTTGAGTCTATGACACCAATAATTAAGGCAGTTCTGAAGGTGGCCTGTGAGTGTATATATAAAAATGAATGGCAAACCTCCTTTTCACAGCTTCTTTAAATTACATCCTGTTTATTTTTTACATTATTTCTAATATTTTCCACCAAGTTGAACTTTAACTAGTGAAACACTGGATTCACTTCCAGGCCACTAAAGATAATTAAAATTAAACAACTTCTGGTGAAGCTTGAGGGGACAGTGTGTTTTCATGAGGTTCTTATCCACAGTCAGATTGTGGTCAGCACATGGATACAGGAGAGCAGAAAGACATATTTACATCTGTTAAACTGTAAACCACAGTCAGATTATTCCTTTATAGTGCCGTCATTCCAGTGGGGAACTGAAACCATCCCCTCCTTTCTCTCTCTCTCTCTCTTCAAAGCCACCAGACTCCATTGACAAAAACGATAATTTTGCCATGTCAGATCCCAGGAGCTGCTGCTCTACCAGTGGCTCTCCATCAGTTTGGAATTTTAAATGTTTAGTTCAGAATCAAACTTCTGTGTTATTTTATTGATCAAGGCATTGGTAGAGCAGCAACTCTGGTGTTCTGCAGTGTAAAATCACGATTTTTTTGTTTTGCATCTGTTCTGGGACCTCCTGGCTGCGCCGACTGTCATCTACTGTAGTTAATACACTGACTGTGGTATCAGACTGTAGATATTCTTTAAGTTTTAGCATCCAACATTGTTTAGTTTAAGAAGTGAGATGTTTTCCATTTTGCATAAAAAGTGACAGTGACAACAGAATACTGATGGATTCTTTAAACTCTACATTAGCAGGAGTACGTTTTATTAGTCACACACACACACACCTGCTCTCTCTCACTCACCTGGTCATCTTTTACTACCTTCTTTTTCTTCTCCGTGATCATTTTCTCACACTGGATCCTTCCTTTCACTCCCCCCCACCCTCACTGTCACCGTCACACTTTCTTAACTTCACACTTTAGGTACATCTCATTTCATCTCTTGACTATCTCATTTCTTTCTCTCTTTCTTCCTCAAGAAGCTTCTGTTTCTCTACATATTTCCTTTTCTTTTTACTTTCTGTGAGCCTCTGTCTTTCAAGTTATTGTTTGATTGTTTCCCTCCTTTGTCTATTTTCCATATCTCTCTCCCTCTCTCCCTCTCTCTCCCTCCCTCCCTCTCCAGTAGATGATGATATTAATATCAGTACAGAGTTCCACGATCAAAGAGTCTATGATGAATAATAATTATGAGACAATTACTGCTTGGAGAGATAGGAGAGCTGAACACCACATATGCCTCAGAAACACACACACACACACACACACACTCACACACTCACACACTCACACACACACACACACACACACACACACACACACACACACACACACACACACTCACACACTCACACACACACACACACACACACACACACACACACTCACACACACACACACACACACACACACACACACACACACACACTCACACACTCACACACACACACACACACACACACACACACACACACACACACACAGCTTCCTAGGCTGTGCTTTCCAGTGTGGTTTAGATAGTTTTGATTAGCTGTGTATCTTGTGCACAAGCTTGCTAATGTACACACACAACACATATAAACACACACACATACACAACACATATAAACACACACACATACATAACACATATAAACACACACACATACACAACACATATAAACACACACACATACATAACACATACACAGACACACACATCGGGGGCAAACTCTAAAACAGTTTGGACAGAAAGCCTATACACAAATTAGAACATCAATGATCTGCCAATCTATAATATCGATCTACAGTAGATCTACAGTACAGTAGATCCATAGTATAACGATCTACAGTACATACTGAAGATCTCATAATCTCTGTGCTCTAATTACATTTCAGCAGATCACAGCACACCGTGTGTCCGTGTGTCCGTCCCGGTCATTCACTGTCCCTCTGTCTCTCTCCACTGATCAGTCAGGCATCTGTTTCCTGCAGAAGTGGGACAAGGTCGTTGTTCTGTAGGTGTTACGACTCGGCTCGCTGCAGGAAGGGGAAGCGATATAACACGATGCCGATGTAGTAGCTAAGATTGAGTTTATTTGTGAGGGTCATTATGAAATACAGAGAAAACTACAAAGAACAAAGAGCCCATGGGTGCTGCTCAAATCAATTAGACACACAACCAAAGGAAGACTCTTAAAATGCAAGCTGCACCTCACTTAATCTTAAAGAAATAAAAATCTTATTCTAACAAGCAGCTAAAACAGCACTGCTGCTCTTAGTGTGTGTGACAAAGGAAATTCTCAGTGTGTGTCAACAGCAAATCAGTAAAAAAGTACCTCACCAGTTTAACAACCATCTTACAATCTTGAATAACAGGTGGAGGCAAAGTGGTGAGTTCCTCTGAGAATCCCAGCTGACATTTGTAGACTGGGTACCGCTCCAATCAGGATCGGCACAAAGGCCAATAAGAAAGTGGCAGGATTATCCAAACCTTGGCACCACCTGGCAGGTCAAACACATGGGGCCGGGGCCATCATACCAAGTCACAAGCAAGTCTCAAGTCTTGGCTTTGAAGTCAAGTTGTCATCATTGAGTCCAAGTCCTACACATGTTAAATAGTCCCTTTCACCAAATCTAATCTGATTTGATGTCTTTAAAAAGTCTATATGCTGGTGGAAATAAGGAACATTCAAAAGCAGACTGTTGTAAACATCATATTTAATCTTTGGGTTCAGGTTTAAACCCAGAGATTAGGTTAAGGTTAGTGTAAAGGTTCGGTTTAGGCAAGTGGTGGTTATGGTTAGAGTTAGTATAAGTCTCCAGGAAATGAATGTGAGTCAATATAATGTCCTTCAAAGTGATGGAAACATGGTGGAAATGTGCCTTCAGGGCTTCCTGCCAGAGAGTCTTAGGGTAACCCTGAGCCCTGCAGGAGCGGCTTGGATCTCTGGCAGAAAGCCCCGAAGACAAAAATCTCCTGTGTGCTGGAAACACGATGTGTGTGTGTGTGTGTGAGCAAACATAGTTTTAGTTTATTTTTACCTTGGCTCCTTTCATTCCTTCTCTATTGATGTGTATCCCAACCCTCTCTATACAAACACCCCCAACACACATTCACACAGACACACTCATGTCCTTAGTTGATATGAAAGTTGCCCTGAGATTGACTCACTGAACGCTCTCCTCTCTAATCATAACACTTTCATGTCTCTATCTTCACTTTCATCTGTGTGTGTGTGTGTGTGTGTGTGTGTGTGTGTGTCATCAGCCGGTGAGTCAGTGTGTTCTCCTTGCTGGAGGGTCAACCAGGAATAAACACGCACAGGAACCTCTCAGGTCTTCCCATGATGTTTTCTCTCATCAGTGGTTACAGACTGTCTAACTCTTCACTCTGCTTCACTCGGAGTGACTCACCGATTCAATGCACAGAAACAAAGCTGAAAAAACTGCTGAATATGCACCAGAAAACCTGAAGAGAAGGTATTTAAGTATTATCAATGAAATGAACAGTAGAAGTAGCTTCCATGCAGTAAAATGTGTTGAACTACTTTACATACTGTTGGTTCATTTAATAATCGTTTTATAGCGTCTTTGTCCTGTGGAGCCACATATGGCTAAAAAGTCGACTTCATCTCTGTGTGGATGTATTTTCCAGCTAATGTTAGGTTTTTAAAAAGATTGTCAGCATCAGAATCACCTTTATTGGCCAAGTTTGTACAAGCAAACAAGGAATTTGACTCTTCTCTCTCTATGTACAGTAATCAGACTACTAAGGACTAAAAAAACAAAAGGAAAGAAATAAACTAGAACAATATAAATACTCATAAATAGCTGTAAATACAGTTATTTGGCTTAACGAGGAGGAAGAACACTTCATCCTTCAGTTTATGGCAAAAATTCATATTGGAATCAGAAATGTGAGGATACAGGAAGGATATGAGACGTTGTAATGTGCACTTCCTGCTTTCCCTGATCCGGATACGGTCTCCATCTTTATTGTATATTAATACAAGGTGAAAATAGGGTTCTAATGAGCTGAAGGAGGAGGCGATGAGCTCCGACTGGTGAATATTTGGGACGGGAAAGAGGCGGCTTGTCGCTTGTCGCCTTCCCCTCACATGTTAGAATAAAGCCCAGCTGTGCTGTATGTGAGTCAGCAGTGTAAAGTGCAGAGGTCAGCGCCCTGGCTCCTGTGGATGATTCATGCCTCTCTGTCTCTCTGTCTGTCTCTCTCTCTCTCTCTCTCTCTCTCTCTCTCTCTCTCTCTCTCTCTCTCTCTCTCTCTCTCTCTCTGTCGTGCAAATGACTCACCATTTAATCCACAAAAGGTCAGATTTTATTCTGTGTCGCTTTTGTTGTTCTATCTAAAAAAAAAATCTCTTTTAGGTTCTTTGCATTCTTTTATCTCTCCCCTTCACAACCTTTCCCTCTTTCCTCCATATATCCACTACAGCGACTGAGAAATGATCTTTCACACACACACACACACACCACCACTGTAGAGTAAAGTAAACATACAGTTTCCAGCTGAGATCCTTGCTCTTCACTGCATGTGTATATAAATAACCTGATACAGTTTCACTAACCAACCTTTTAAATCGATATCACCTTATTTGCCCAGTCAGGCTCAAGTGTTCTGCATACCCGCGGTGCAGAGTCGTACATGTAGGATTTCATAATGAGGCGCAGTGCATAGTACTAGTTAGTGCTTCTGTTGTGTGTGTGTGTGTGTGCAAACAGCATAGATTAAGGTGTAATTGGTGTGTGTGTGTGTGTGTAATTTCATGCCATCAGCAGTTAATTTGCAGTAATGTTTGTTTCTAGTTGCTCTGTATGAGTGTTTATTTATATACCTATCATGTATGCATGTGATCCCCCCCCCCCCCCCCCCCCCCCCCCCCCTGCTGTGTGTTTGCATGTGAGATTATGTGTGTGTGTGTGTGTGTGTGTGTGTGTGTTAGTGTGTAATTATAGCAGCTGTAAATAGGTCACACACTGTGTGGCGTTCTCCGCTAATGTGGACGTCTCTGCTAGGAAGAACAATCGATGGCTGCTCTGCTGCAAGAACAATCGCTTCTATTTGCATCCCTCCATCTCCTCATCTCTTCACATCTCACTCCCTCTCCTGCACCCCCCCCTCTCTCTCTCTCTCTCTCTCTGTCACTGTCATGTCTCTCTGTCCCTCCATCCTCCTCTCATCCAGTAGTTTTAGTTTATTGATATGATGAAATGTGGTTATTTTCTGCTCAGTCCATCCATTTTGAAATCCAACCAAGTCGCCCAGCCTCACCAAACAAACCTCAGCCGGAGTAAAAGAAAGTTCAGAGCAGACCAGCTCAATGGTTACGAGTGATAATTAGTTTTATTATCATTTAATTGGTTGACTTTTTCTAATGTAGTTTAATTCATAGTGAAGATAATGAAAGGTGACTTCTGACCCCGAGTCAGAGACGACGTGCTCACATGTTTACTCCCGTCTGACCAGCAGTCCAAACCCAAAGGTTTCCACTTTACAGTCATGCAGTGTTTACCTTTTCAGCGTAATAAACGGCCTGATGAGTTCTAATTTACTGCCAGAATTGCTGCTAATTAACATCATGTTGATTGACTAAACAGCTATTCATGGTCTTTAGTGTGTTTTGCACACATTTCGCTCGTTTTCTCTTTTGCCCTCTCCATCTTTTTTGTCTCTGCATGTTGAGCCGGTGGGTTGAAATATTCATATTTTGTGTCTCAACTAAATTTTTGATCTTTGTTTTTTTTTTTTTTTCTCGGTGAGAGGATCAGCCCTGCGTGCTGAGGGGCCTCAAGCTTACTGAGAGTCATAAATCTGCCTGCATTAGTTATACAGAGAGAGAGAGAGAGGGAGAAGGCTTCTGCATTTTAAATGCAAAGAAAGCCAAGGACGAAGTTCTTCTCCTCACTGGAGGGAGATGTGGAAGTTCTGAAGCACTCTCTGAGTCCTGGCCTGTGATCCAGGGGGAGTATTAACGCTTTACATTACTGCTCTGTCCTCATTTTCATCTTATTTTTGTAATAGTTTGTGTCGTCTCTGGCTCTAGATGTTTACTGTAGGTGTTATTGTCTGGACCAAGTGTTACAGAGACAGATTCTCATCTATCGCTGCCCCAAACCTATGAGATTCTCCTCTCTTCTCCCCCTACTACCGAGGTATTCAAGAGAGAACGGGCTTTGTGTACCTGTGTGTGCCCTTTATATTAATAGTAATATAATAATAAAGAGCTCTGGATCATGTGCGCTGTGTGTAAGGTGCTCTATAAATTGACATCTTTAACATTAGAACTGCTTCATTTGGTGTGAACGGGGAGCAATAATTAAAGGTCGAAAGTTTAAAGTGACACCAGAGCTGGTAAATGAAGCCTCTGTGTTTGCCCTCGCACAGACAAATTCACTTGAGTCAGAGTGAAACACATTATTCTGGAATACTTGTATGCAATTAAACTCAATAACTGTGTGCAGCACTTGGCCTCCCATGAATCATCTTGTTTTTTTTTTTTTTTTGGTAATTGAGCAATCTCCTATCTCAGAGTTGTGATTATGAAACCGGTTTATTCTTTCTAAGTAGAAATTGTCACCTCCTAGCTGTGATTTTTCGTAAGACTCCCACAATCCTCCTCCTCCTGATGAAATTACTGCCACACAGCAGGAGGTCACACTTCTGGGTTCGGCCCCTGCTCGTCTGCATGGGTGACTGCGACACACGCTGAATATAATGATGATAAATAAAGCCATTATGTGATGCTGCCAGGTCGCGTCTGTAAGTCACCGCCACAGATGCATCATGGGACGGTATAGAATCCGTATCTTCTCATCTCTCCACCCTTTTCTTCACATATCTCCACACGGCAGCCTGCTGAGAGAACTCACTGACGGCTGACAGACGAGGATCTGCGCCTGCGTCGCCCCCGAGCCAGCCTGATATAATCGAAGCCACCAAACTTCTATAATGAAGCTGTCAGAAATACTGTATGTTCTTTAATTATTCACGGCTTTGATGCCGGCCGCGTGTATAAGGAGCTCTGTGTACAATGGAGAAGCCTTGAGCCTTAAAGTATTCATGAACGTGTGATGCAGAGTGAAATCCAACACCGTCTGGGCGTCCGCTCACGGTCAGCTCTGGCTTGGGTTAGTGGAGGTTCTCAAAGGTTCTCAACTGTGGGCTCAGGACCCCGCAGTGGGTCGCTTGGATTGCAGATGAGAGACATTATGTTTATTTTGATTGTCAGGTAGGATGGTGGGAGGAAGGCATTCAAAGTGCAGGACTACGCAGACCAGGATTAGTGTTCTTGTCCTGCATGTGGTTTGGTTTGGCAACAAAATGGTTTCCTGGAAAAGATAAAATCAAAGTTGACGAGTTTATACTGTTAACATTTAACCAAAAGCATCTTTCCCAAACCAAGTCCTATGAAGATAACCATGAATAAACGTCAGTGACACTTTAGGAGCATTGGATGAATGCTGTCGGCAAACAAACGTTGTTTTTCAGTCAACATGTTGTGACATGTTCATTTAAAACTTTTTAATTACGTTGATTAAGACCTTTGTTTCTCTCTTCTTTTGTGTTTTGTGTGTTGCAGAATATTCATATATAAATATAATTTCTGGAGGACCAGGGCTGCAGTTATTAACTGGTGTATATAAAACCTGATCTGTTCCTCGTACTTTAGTTGCTTGCTTCAAGTGTTTGAGCCATGAGCCATTTTAGCCAGAGCTCCAAATATAAGAGCAGCCTAAAGCATTGGGATTGGATGACTCCAACATTATATTTGAAATATTAACCAAGAATTTGATCTGAAACAGACTGCCACTATTTACTACTTGCAAAAATAGGATTTTTCAGATTCACAATAAATACTGACATCATCTACATATTAGACATATTGTCTACATACATCGTGTGTCGTGTGTCCTTGTTCACAGGATGTAACGGCATTAAAGTGTGCATTGAATTGTGGCCCAGTGCTGTTTTGGCCGGTACGATGACCGACCTGAGTGACTGTGGGTGGGAGGGCAAACAGAATGTGTTTCCTGTCTTGGATGCAGTGTGATAAGAGCACATTGTCCTGCACACAACCGCCGCTCTGTGAGCTGCTGGCACAAAGAGGGTAAACACAGGCCATGAATAACATCACTGCTAACCGTTTGCAGCTGGATGTTTGGTAAAGTAAATGCATTTCACAGATTACGAGCCGACTGTGGAGCTCCACCTGAATTAGATCCTGCTTATTTAAATGTTACATGAATAAGATGACGAGGACAGGGCCCCACAGCTGTGATGCAGTGACCTGGTTACCATTAATATTCGTGGCGAACAGGCTGCTGACTTGAGCAGTTTTTTAGCCACAGCTTCTCTACTTGTTGCAGTAGTTGAGTTTCCCCAAAATATGAATAGCAATACCTCCATTGTTGGCATGCAGTCATGTGTTGGTGAGATAATTCTGTGTGCTCATGAGAATTAGGATTATTTTGAGGCAAAATCATCTCCATGTCACATCATCTCCCCTTCAGACGTGTTTTGAGACGTTTAAAAATATTCAGCTTTGAATAGAAATTTCATTATTTTGTGAAAACATTCTTAAACTTGCATCCTCTTCTCCTTCATTCGAAAATTTCTAAATATTTCCACCCACTTTGGATGTTGTCAGCCCGTTGAATGGCCTGTTAACAGTTGTATATGTGTATCATCTAATGTTCTCACCTCGTCTGCAGCAACCTCCTCAGCGACGGGCGTAATGTTACCATACCCTCCTGTTACCGGACCTTCGTCATGCTTTTACTTCGTCGTAGGTTTAGAAAAACGACTAGAGCTGGAGTTACTCTCCTACCATGTAATTTATGTGGGTACAAGCCCCCGTTTCCTGGGTGAAGGTCCTGTGTGTGTGTCCCATCCCACCCCAGCCTGTCCTATCTCTGTGGACCTTCTCCCTCCACACTAAATCACCTTTCTCTCTCCTTTGCTTTACCACCATCATATTTACTACTGCCTCCAGGTGTTGCTGCCTAAATATGAGTCATTCCAGCACACAAACAGACAACAGTAGGAAGTAGAGTGGGGTCATATCACCTTACATCTGTGCTCCCGATGACATAACGGCCATTTAATGAGCTCATAACATTCAAATCAAGATTGTTTATTTCTAAACAAACTAAGTTTAGCTTGTGGACGAAAGATGTTGTTCTCAGTGTGTCGTTTGTGCACTGGAGGATTCTGGGTGTTTTTCTATACTGAAATGTGGCTGTTTGTATAATCTTTAATTACAGTTACAGTCTTCAAATACATTTGTAGAGCTTCATAGCACATGTTGGCAGATACTGAGTGCAGCAGTGTGTGTGATGCGTGGGGTTTGGTGTAAATGTGTGTGTGGGTATATGCGTCTTTCTCTGCATCCATCTAAAGGAACCTTTTTTTTTCACCTTTCTGGGCAACACTCTGCTTTTGTTTTACTGTAGACGCTGCAAAATCTGTGAGATACAGTCTCATTCCTGCCTCCTCTGTTCTGCTCAATTAATCAGCAGCATCACTAAATAGACTCTCTACCATCAGTGGCCCTAAATTGCTTCCAAGATGAACAGCTAAAAGCAACACTTTGAAATTACTTTTAAAATTAACTACCAAAGTCAGCGGCCCCAAATTGGCTGCAGAATGATCAATTAAAAGCAACGGACCTAAATAGCTCTGGAAATGAACACCGCAAAACAACGGCCGTAAATTATATTAAGAACAAATGAAAGGTTTATTTCCAAAGTGTTGTAATATGTATTGACTTTGTTGGAGAAAAAAAAATCTCATTAACAGAAAAGTCACTTAGCGAGGAGCATCACTAACGTGGAGTCCGGCCTGTGGAGTGGAAGGTGCTTTAATTTCTCCATCTTGAAGGTGTTTTTGTTCACGGACTTCATTTTGGATGTAAACTTGTCGTGTTGAACTTCCTGGGAGACGTCGAGTCTCCTTCAGTGTGGCCTCTGCTGTCTCTTTAGGGCTAAACAGCAGACGTTTAACTGCACATGTGAGTCGTCTCAGATTAATCAGATTGGAAAAAGCAAAAGAGAAATTAAATATGTTGTATAGGGGTCATAGGTTTAGGTTAGGTCATGGTTAGACATCTGAAATCAACTCTTTTAAAGTTGGCCTGTGTGAGGATGTTTGTTGGCAAAGACAAATGAAACTTGTGGCAGAATAATATGCTAAATGGATGGTGAGCTTTCCTCACTCGTGTTTCATAATCTGTTTTGTGGGAGGCTTAATTATTCACAGAATTAATTCCTGGTGGCAGAACACAATCTGTGTGTCCAGAATCAGGTGGAGATGATAAAGACATCAGATACGATGATGATCCGACCGTATTGTTTCCTGAAAAAGCATCTCAGGGTTAAAGTGACCTCCGTAGTCCTCCGTCTGACCTGGTGTCATTCTTTAATACTGAAGCAGGGAAAAAAAAGGACAGCTGGAGGCAAAAAGAGAGACGAGGGGACGTCTTACACATCCATCACTTGTCATGGCGTGCTGAATTTGGTGATCTTATGTAATTGCCAGCGGGCATCCACCAAACTTCGACCTGCGCAAACATGTGATCAACCAGAATGATTCAAAACACCTGCATGGGTGTGAAAACCCTTTAGACTGCTGGTAATTCAGCCCGATGATAAAACCCCACCGGGAGGCTTTTAATGTGAAACGAATGTGAATGGAGATGTTGAATTTGCATGAACAGCCACAACAGGAAATTAAAACCAGCCGTTACTGGATGTTTGAGGCTGAGACTCGTAAAATAACAGAACAAACAGCTTTGATCCCTCCGACTAGTTTCCTATTTACTTGTGACTAAGATACATATTTTATACACTGATGCCATAAAAAGCTAATATGGGCTGTAGAGTTAGCTGGCTCTGGCTCTATTAGCCGTCTAGCATCACGAACAAAGACTTCTCCTGTGATCAAACAGGTTTATGAAGCAGGTCAAACTGGAAATGAAAACTGACTTGCCACAGTGTGGTCAGTGTTTCCGCTGTGATCTTGTTCTCCTTCAGCTGATCGTCATCCAAACATGGAGGCTGTGCCGCCCTGGCTGCTGCAAACCGTCTGCAGGATTTAGAAAACCAAAGTATGAATGTGTCACTTTGTTTGCAGGTCGGCTGGGAGCTCAGAGCCAGATAGATTTGTTTGTTTCCCTCCACTGGCTCGTGTGGCTGGTGTGTCAAAAAGTTAATTTTGGATAAACACAGTCACACACACCTGGTTACAGTATTGGAGCCAGCTGCTGTGCTCAGTCCCTGTGATGCTAACCAAGCACTCTTAATTAGGGAGCCACCAGACAACCAGCAATACTTCCTGTGAATCTGCGTGTGTGATCTGATCTGGCACGTCGTCGGCATCGCCCGAGTTATTCTCCCGAACATGCTTAATGCTTGTGTTTTGAAAGAGAAAGCAGCAATAGCATGCTAAGTATCCAGGAGAGTCACCATCTGCTGTACATGTGTGTGTCATGCCCCACTGGGTGAGCCAAATGCACTGTGTCAGAAGAGGGGATTAATTAAGATGTGTGTGTGTGTGTGTGTGTGTGTCACACCGCACCCTCTGAAAGAGAAATGTTCATTTCTTTTTCTTTTGTTTTTCACTTTTTTGTGTATAAGTATAAAGGGAACATGAACACAGATGTAACAGAGGGAGAGAAGGAATGAGTCAGTGTGTGTAGAGCTCAGCAGGTCATTGTGATGATGTTTGCTAGCTACGCTTCCCTTTAAAGCTCCAGCTTTATGTTCAGATAACATTAGGAAGTAGAGTGGGGTCACATCACCTTACATCTGTGCTCCCAATGACGTAACTAATGAGCTCATAACACTCAAATCAACATTGTTTATTTCAGAAATTAAGCTTGTGGACGAAAGATGTTGTTCTCAGTGTGTCGTATGTGCACTGATTCTGAAGTGTGGCTGTTTGTATAATCTTTAATTACAGTTACAGTCTTAAAATACATCTGTAGAGCTTCATAGCACGTGTTGACAGATGCTGAGCTTTCTGTACAGTGTGAGAGGCAGCAGCTCTGGTTTAGCAGCATTAATCCAAACTGAGTGTTCTTGTGTCAGTGAGTCTACAGTGTCTTAAACACTGGAGCATCCTCTGCATCCTCCAGCAGACCACAGAGACGCAGGTCATTATTCTGAAGTCGTGCTGTAATATCACACCAGCATGTTTACAAGCTGCGTGTCATTTCTAAGAAAAGTTCCCTTTTAACCAGCTGTTGGGACATTTTGGATATTTGATGAAAGCTCAGGTGAGCTCTGGTGGCTGATGCAGTGTGCCGGCAGTCACTGCAGGAACAATAAGTGTGCTTCCAGCTGTGACAAGTGTCTCCAGATCGCTGTGCGAGGATAGTAAGATGATAAATGTCCAAGTGCACTCAGAGCAGCCCGGCACTGAGAATATAATGCTGTCGGGATCCATTTGTTTGCCCCGGTACGGACGGAAAAAAAAGATGTCTCGTTCTTAGAGCAGCAAACTCCCCCAGATAAAAGAGAGGTTACAGAAATGTGACTTCTGCTGGCAGATTGTTGTGGAATAAAATGGTCAGAAAAATGAGATGGAGCCGAGCAGCACAGCAGGAAGAGGCCTCACCAGGACTCTGCTCTGTGTGGGTGGTGAAGGTGGGGGCACGTGGGTGTTTTTCATATTGTGAGATTTGCATTTGATTCTTTGTATAATTGCGCTGACACCTGTAGCCATGCATATTTATACTCTGCGCTTGCACTTTGCACTTTGCGACTGTATTGTTGCTTTATGTAAAGCACGCCGTGTGGCCCTGCGTATGAAAGGTGCTGCTAAAGCTTGACGTGACTTCAGCAGGCTGCAAACATCCCACCGGTGAAATCTGAACACATGCAGGGAGAACAACATGATGTGATGCCACACGGTGTGATAAAAACACAAGATGTTATTCCTTCCTTTTTGTTTGAGGCTGTAGTTTGTGGTGCTGCTGTGGTACAGACTTCACATGTGTGTTGTAATAGATGGAGGCTAAGTGGGTCCAAACGATTCGAGGGGAGTTTTACAAATATCCAGTTTATTCCTGGTTCCTGATGCTTAACCTCGGTAAGGAGGACGTTTGAATCTGAACCTTCTTAATTGGCGGATAGTAAAGAGGCCTGAAGGCTGATCTGACACAGATCTTTTGTTGTTGGCAGCAAACAACAAATCCACCAGTGACCACATCACTGATTTTATTATCAAACAACAGAGGCAGCAGTGAGGAAACCTTTATTTTGTCCACCTCCTGTATCCTGCTGTCCAGAGAATATCATCTCTGGTTTTACTTTAATGTAATTTCATGTTATTTTTAAGAGACACAAATATACAGAGAACATGGAAAGAGAGACTCATATTAAACACACACACACACAGAGTGAGAATATTTACATGCCACACCTGTAATCTGTTGAGCTCCACACTGACCTGCTTCATGGGCTCAAATGAAGGACGGAGAGGGAAGAATATTGACCCGGTGATTAAGTGAGAGGGAGAGTTCAGGCTGCAGCTAATTACTAGATCGCTGTAATGATGCTACGAGCGTGAGAAACAAAAGACAGAAGACAGACAAAGATGGAATAAGAAAATCTCACTCTTCTCTCAGACTAATGATCAGACAGGTACATTTGTTTTAATGACCACTCGTCCTTCTGCATTTGAAACCTTCTTTAATGTGTTCTTTTTAATTTAAAGATTAATTTTCTTGCAAATGTTTGCACCGAAGGTTAATTACTTGTACAGAAGAAACATAAATGTGTAAAGCCTCAACAATCACACACCTGGTTACTAATAAACTACTGAAGGTTTCCCATGTTGTGTCCCGACATGCAGGCAGTTATTTCCAACTCCCAAACTGAAACTGGAAACCTGAGACTGATGCCAGAGATGCTACAGCCACGTCTGGTTCATACAGTCGTACTTCTAAGAGAGTTTAGATTTAACTCTGTCAGCTCACTGAGTGGCCTCACAACTATCCAGTGAAAACCTGTCAGCTCTCATTAATTAGCCCCGAAGAAGATCAATTACTCAATTTGACAAACTTGTAATGCACAAAGAGTTCTCTTCTGATGAGTCTTTAGAGAGGTGGGAAAGTTTTGGGGGAGTGTCTCAGTCCTGTTAGTTGGATTTCTTAACAATGCTGCTGACAGTTAGCATAATTACTGATTTGCATTTTCCTCTATCACATGTCTGAGTCACTGCAAGAACAGTGTGATTTATTCATTAAAGTATTATATAAGGATGTGTGCAGCTACCGGCCTGATGCTCCTGACTGTGGCGCTAAGAGGCCAAAGCCGGGTCGGATCGGACTCTTTGTTTAAGGTGAAACTGTTGACGAGGAGAGTTTAAGACCACAGATTAGTGTAGTTCATTTTGTATTTAAACTACTGACCAGTGGGGTGGTTTTCAGTGGTGTCGTGACTCCTCAGGTACCGATGATGATGTGCAGATTACATAAACATCCACAGAGAGGACACACACACACATATATACCATATAAGATACGCAGAACGTATCAGATACCACACTATAAATAATGATGTCAGTCTGTTGGTCTGATGGATTAAATCGGTAAGACACACTGAATCAAGATAAATTGCAGTCACTTGGGTGATCTTTTAAATTAGTTATTAAATTAGTGGCATCGACAGTGAATTTGAATCTGTCCAACATTTTGGTGTTTGGCCAAATAACCTTCAGAACTAACAACATCCCCATCAGCAGTGCTGATTAGCCAGTGTGCTGTGGAGAATGTAAATACTATACCTGCTTTGTATCAGCGTGGTAGCCTCGACATCATCATCGTGTGTTAGCATTAGCATTTAGCTCAAAGCACCAGTGTGGCTGCAGACTTGAGGACAGTGTTGTTGTTGGTTTTTTTTGCATTAAATGGGGAAATCGACTGACATTTTCCATTGATGTAAACACAGAAAACATAAAAACATTAACAGATGTGGCTCCAACACTAAAACCATCCCTCAGGATCCGGTGCTGCGTGTGAATCCAATTAGCTCCCTCAGTATGTAAAGTGATAGCCGCCATGAATATTTAAGAAGCATCCATAGCGTCAGATATTAGTCTGAGCCGCATGCTCAATAAATCAATACAATTCAGAAGAGAGGTGCATTTTTAATGGACGCAGCCTCACGTCGGCCACATACATGTCACATATATACTTCTGTTGCTCTTCCCTCACAATCCTGTTGATTTTGCAACATGCATTCATGATTTAACTAGACTGTAAGCAGCGGAAGGTGATCGAGCTGAGTAAGAATAATGAGGACGAGCAGCTTGTCTGTCAGTGTTAAGTTAATTAGGTGTTCACAGGTGTGGAGGACGGTTCATACAGTGGCCTCTTAGATAATTAAGTAAGCAAGCAGTTATGGTATAAGTGAGTAATGACCTGTTGCACATAGTGTTGGATCAATAAGCAAGATCAATAAACAGCCGTCTCCGTTTCCCAGCCACAATAATA
Organism: Pempheris klunzingeri; assembly: GCF_042242105.1. Taxonomy (NCBI): domain Eukaryota; kingdom Metazoa; phylum Chordata; class Actinopteri; order Acropomatiformes; family Pempheridae; genus Pempheris; species Pempheris klunzingeri. The sequence goes on along the minus strand of NC_092015.1, from coordinate 1,982,185 downwards.
ACTGGAGTGTGCAGAAGTAGACAGCAGTAGGTGGAACTGATCACATTAATGGTGGCTACACATCATTTTGATGTGCCAGAGCCTCAATATTGTGCATAACAGAACTAGGGCACATTTCTGGCAAAGCTAAATGGAATAGAGCCATAATTAACGGTATTTGTTCCCCATTTCCTGTTATGACGAGCCAGAGAGTTTGTCCTGAGTAAGGTTTATAATGGATATGACATGTAACTTTGGTATTTACAAGAAAGCCAAGATATGATGAGAGCAGAGGATCTCTTTCCAGGGCTATGACCAGCACATCACATGAGCTGATTTAAAATTGCAGAGACTAACTAGTTAGAGGAAAAAGGCTTGAAATAATGTTAGAAACTTAATTGAGAATAAAAAAATAGCCACTAGGAGAGCATCCCTTTTAAATTCATATGCATCATCAGACATCAGCTTGTAAACAGATGTGACTGAAAGATCTGTAATGTTTCTCTTATTTCACTGTGGACCTGCTCAAATCCTTCTAAACACAAACCCTTTGCTGTCAAAGTGACCTACACACCCGTCTGGCAGGAGCTCAATCAGCAGCTCTGCTCATCCTGAGGACGAGTGTGACACACACTAGTCTTCCCCTCCTGTCACTCAGCGCGACACTGTGGAGAAAACATTGGCCTCAGCGAACCAACCAGCTAATTTTCTGCCTTATCACTGCCCTGCAAGCAAAACACTGCCTGATTAATTTCCATGAGACAGACCTCATTTAGCTCTGCACGGCCCGAGCTGTGGGACTCACCGTCTGCAGCCCGAGAAGGAGCTGTTTAATTAATATTATTTGTGTTGTTTGTGTAATTTAGTGCCCACACACTCAACTTGTTTCATTATTTTTCTTCTTAATTTGAATTTTTTTGTTTTTTCCTGGTGTCTCACTGGGCAGTTCAGTATCCAGTGACCTCATTTTACCGATAGTTTATGTCCAATGCTGAATTATATCGATAATTTAACATAATGCTGCTAAATAATCCACATCTTACAAAATATGTTATGTAAATGTGCAACAATGACAAACTAGACAGAAAGTCAGGTATTTTTTCCTCCCTGTAACTCAGATAACAGTTTGAACTTAACATTTGGACAGTTGAATTCATTAGATTTCCACAACAGTTCTTCCATTTTTATGAGTTTGAACTTTGTTGAATAAGCTAAGAAACAAATGAATAGCAGAGAAGTGTGTTCTTCTCTGAACTCATGAGCCTGCAGCTCAACAAACCAGTATGGTTAACCTCGTTAGTGTATTGGTTCTGATTTAATGATCATTGAGTTTGATTATAGTGATGTGTTGTAGTTTACTGAAGTTAAGTTCAGGTTAGTCCTGCATGGGAACAACCATCCTCTCCTGATCTTCATCCTACAAACTCACACTTACAGCTTTACACATAGGCCTCAAGGCCCTCGAGGTGGACTTCACACTTCAGTCCCGTTAATCAGTATAATTATTAATCATCTTTGACAATTATTGATTGTTTTGGTGCCACTGTGTAATGCAGAGTACTGAGCACAACATTAGGAACCAGTTCCAAACTGGTTGCCAAACTCCCCTGTCTCCACCGCTGGAAGGAGTCGTGTCCTAAACATGGCTTCATTTCACGAGCGATAACAACTGTGCTCATTGTAATCTCTGTGAAATGATCATTTAAATCAAGAAACCACCAGCAATATGCTGAATCATCCTTGTACTCAACATGGGCTTAAACTCCAGGAACATCGTGTATTTAACGGTGCCACTGCTTTCCAACTGAGCAGCCTGTCCGCTACCGAGGGGAAATATCTATTCTAAGATCTAATAACATTAGAGCCAAGCAGGAAGGCTCCACACATTTCTTTTTGATTAAGGAAACCTTAATGAAAATGAAATCTGTACAAATATTCTCCCATTTTATTAATTTTAAATGATGACAGACTGACTGTTGTTTCTACTCTCTGTCTATACTGTATTCTACCTGTAGTCTACCTTTTACCCTGGAAAAAAATGACTGGTAATCAATACGGGAAGAATCAGGCTGCTAAACAGAATTGATAAAGGCATTCGTACCAATGAAACCTTATAAAATCCCCAAGCTTTAACTTGTGACAGCATGAATAACGAGGGTGTGCACAACTCCTCAGTTTCTTTGGTAGCAAACATGAAGATGTTACGTGACCTAAAGAGAGATATTATCAAGTTCAATACTCAGTAAGAACGGTTATAATGTCCAGGGGATAAGTCTCTTTGTGGGAGGTTTGAACAATGAGAATCATCATGCTACACATGGTGGCGACAAACGTGATGCACATGAACTTTGTCTGATTAAAAAATCAATATCTTACAATATTTTCCCCACTTTGATTAGGTCTCCTTTTCTGACATCGTTCTCTTTTTCTTTGCTCTGACAAAAGCAATAATTTCACCTCACAGAACACAAACGTTCGCCGTGCTGCTGCTGCCGCTGCCGCCTCGATCGACCAACACATCGGATCAAAAAACTAAACCATTTAAAAACACAGCTACAGTGTCATCGACTGCAAGTGCTTTCTCTTTGTGGTTCCCTGTTACTGCTGTTTGCTGCAGCCCATCCAGCTTCACTCATTTTTTTCATGAGACCTGTTTACCTCATTATCTTTCTAAATTACAACAACTACTCTTCTCTCTGCAACTTTCCTTTGTCTTTTCTCTCCTCCTTCTCTACGTGTGGGCTTATCCTGCCGTACAGGAGGCTTGTCGTGCTGCTGCGTTGCATTTTAAGAGTTTGGTTTGCAGTGAAGCTTGACTGTCGTCTCCTCTGATGAGCCTGAGCCACACGGTGAAGTGGTGAGTGTTTAACAAACATGGTGATACCAGTGACCCTGAATCCTTCTGTTCTACTGACATGCTCCTTATCTGCCGGTGCGTTAATAGACTGAAACTCTCCACCTAATTAAGGCTTAAATTAAAGCCTTAAATGATGAAATGACTCATTTAAAGGACTGTTAACGTAGTATTTCTTCCTACAGTTAACGGCAGACTGTTTTGTGCTGGTTGTCAGAACACAATTAGCAGTATATCATCAGTGTGGTCTGCTTTAAGTGACATGATTGGACTTGTTTTTCATGGCTAAACGTGCACGGATCCACACCTAAAATGCCAAAGGAAACACGTGCGTAGTGCCTGTTTGACGAGGGTGCTCAGCTCTACACCTGAGAAGTGTGACGTCTATTGTACGGGTCACATATCCCAGGTAGACAGACTGCCATCTTGCAGAGGTGGTATTTGCGGTTGCCATATTGGAGAGACGCTAAATGTTGTTTCTTTAAATGTTATCTATAAAGGAAAGCGTTTGTTTGTGTGTGTCCGGTCGATCTTTGGATGTGAAATGCTGGTCATGATATAATCTTGTTGCACTTCAGGGAGAACTTCACGAAGGCGTCGTGGTTAATGCTGTTGTTTAAGATGTGTCGGCTCCGTCTGATGCAGAGCAGCAGCAGTTTGTTTGCCATCGATCGCGTCGCACATTTTTGCTTTGCAGTCATTAGCCAGAGCAGCTGGCTTTGACGTCAAGGAAAAAAAAACAATAGAGGTGTAAAAATAATGTTATACATCGAAAAATAGATGCAAGAATGAGATATTTGGCTACAACAACACACATCTGTCCCAAATTATGCATCCGGTTTAGACAGAAAATCTATAAAAGCTGTGAAAACCAGCTCTGGTTAATTCTCTGAATCTCTTCTACACGCTGCTGTTTGGTTGTTGTGTAACAGCTGTTATGACTGTTTGAGAGTTTCACTTAAAGTTAGAGAAGGAGGAGGTAGAAAAGAGAGAGTGGTAGAGAGAGGTCTACTTGACTATAAATGGAAGTCCTTCAGAGTTATAAACACAAGTGTTTCCACCCGACTAACTGGCCGTCAGCCAGCAGTTAAGAACACTACAAAGACTCTTGTTGTGTCATTATCCAACCGGCAGCCACTTCCCCTCCATCACACTACTCACTGCTCCGCTCGCTGTCTTCTTCTCGTCTTTCTTCTCTCCATCACTTCATTTCACTGTGTTTTGTAAATGCCTCTGTATTTATCCCTCCATCCTGTCTGTCTCTGTGTGTGTGTGTGTGTGTGTGTGTGTGCCTCTGTGTAATCTCCATCTGATTAAATGAAGGCCAAGAGGTCCACTCCAGGTCAATCAGTAGGATAAGTGTTCTGACGCAGTGTTAATTATTGGTTATAATGGCTGTTTGTGTGAGGCACAGATTAGTCACAGTGTCCTCAATGGGTGGACTTGTAGCTTCTTAAGGACAAAACCTTCCCGCCTGTATCTATCGGATGAAATGAAGTATTGACCAGCTGACTTCCTGACAGACTGAGTTACTTCTATCCACGTACCGACTAAGTGAATATAATCGACTGACTAACTTCCTCAGAGGCTTAACCACTGACAGCAAATGGATTACTTCTTAATCAACTTGACTTACAGACACACCGAGTCTGTTGCTCTCCTGTTTTTCCGGCTGATTAAGCACTGACTGACTGACTGACTGACTGACTGACTGACTCGCTGGCAACCAGCCACACAGAGCCAGATGACATTTTACAAGCTCAGTTTCACCCCACAGATTTAAGGCTGGAGACCAGCCAATTAGTGCCGGGTCCCGCCTAACAAGATGGCCCCGGTCTGATGATCAATAACGTGACATGAATCTCAAAATGGCCCAAACCCTCGTGTGCTATTTAACGGAACGGGATGTAGATAGTTTCAGCACATCCAACAGTTTAAAACATCGCTGTTAGCTGGATCTGACTGATGGTTTACTGGAGTACTTTACTTGTAGAATGATCGTGTTTTAGCAGCTGTTACATGTGTTTGTCGTCTCTGATCTGAACGAGGTTTTGACGGATACTTTCTGAAGAAAAGTGACGTTTCCACTTAAAAACCAGTGACAGCACAGCTACGTACGGACGTCTGAGTGAAGGAGGCTGACTGACTGATTACACATTTGTTTGGAGAGATTTAATATCAGCATACTGTCCAACTTCTGAACAAAACTTCCAAGTAGCAGAGATCCGACTCGGCTCAAAGTCTGTTGTCCACTTCCTGGTTACCCTTTTTTAGATTAGATATTAGATTAGATTAGATTAAACTTTATTGTCATTGCACATGTCACAGGTCCAAGGCAACGAAATGCAGATTGCATCTAAGCAGAAGTGCACAAGCGGTAGCTAAATAAAGAAGTGCAGACATTAAATGATATATAATATGTGTATAATATGAATAATGGATAATATACAGTCTGTACAATGGTACAAATTGTGCTTATTAAAAAAAAAAGGAAAGGTTAGTGTGCGGTATGAAAATGATGGACCATTTATATACAGTTCAGTCCAGGGGTGTGTGTGTGTGTATAATATTAATGTTAATTAATGATAATGTCACACACGTTTTTTATTATTTGTGTGTTTCAGTCTCCCTTTTCTGTTCACTGTGTTTGTAGGAAAGAAACTCCTGAAGCAGGACGTCACTGAGCAGCAGCCAGACAGTCTGGTGACAGTTAAATTAGTGCTATTCTCTCTGTAATGTGGTTATATTGTTAGCTAATATTACAGGCTCTAATTTCACTAAGCGACAGACGGACTCATGGGACTGTGCAGTAAATAACTTTTTTTATGAATTCACACAAGGTTGGACCTTTTGATGAATAGGATGAGATTCTCTCTCTCTCTCTTGTGTTCAAGGTTTTTTTTTTTGACAAGCCTAACTCTGTTTGTGTCTATCAGAGGAAGGGTGAGCGCAAATACTAACCCAGGACACCTAATGGCTTTTTTAGAAGATAAAACGAGGATGAATCTTCCAACTATGTAAATATCATTTCATTTCTGCTGTCTGGAGTGATTGCTAGTCAGAAATCTAATTTTACACAACAGATTATTGGAGAAAATTACTAAATTGTACCTTTAATGATTGGGAGAAAGCCCACTGAGGCCTTTTGAGATTAAAGATCTGTTATTCATATGACCTTAGATTGTCCTAAAGATCCACGTGACAAGTAACGAGCACCCCTCCAAACACGGGACCTTTTATTTGTTATCTGTTTTCCAGCCTTTCTGTGAGCACGGCTGTTGAATGTTTGGTCGGCAGCAGAATAAGAAGCAGGCGCCGTGGCATCAAAGCGTAGTGGGGAGATCTGCCTCCATCAGCAGTTATCATACGGTCTCTTTTATGATACGCTCCCATTTCCTGCACAGCAAACTGTAAAAGCCTTATTTAAATATTTGTTGTGTTCAGGCTTTTTTAAGTGCATGTGGATAGCAGAGTGCTTTGCTCAAACCTGCTGGACTCTCTGTGGTTCGGCAGCAGTCTAATGCAGGCAGATCATGCTGACAGTAATAACCTGAAATGCCAACTGTAACTCAATGAAGGCCTGGATTATGGGCCTACCTGCACTCAGCACACTGAGATGGAGTTGTTAGACCAGTGTTTCTCAACCTTTTTTGAGCCACGGCACATTTTTTATATTGGCAAAATCTTGCGGCACACCACCAACCAAAGATGTTACCTAATGACGCTCTGTAGCCTGATACAGTTCATCACTACAATATAGTTTCTCTCTCTCTCTCCTAAAGGTAACTGGCTTTCAGGGCTTTCTCATTCACCTTTGTGGTTTTTCTCCTAAAAGTCGCCTTCTTCTCTGTGTTTTCACACAAGTAGTCCATCAGCTTGTTTTGAAGCGGCAGGTGTTTCGTTTGGAGATGGTGTCTAAGCTCGCTCGGCACCGTGGAGCTGCTGGACAGGGCCTTCACCTGGGTCACAATCTGGTCCAGGGCCTTCACCTGGGTCACAATCTGGTCCAGGGCCTTCACCTGGGTCACAATCTGGTCCAGGGCCTTCACCTGGGTCACAATCTGGTCCAGGGCCTTCACCTGGGTCACAATCTGGTCACCACGACCTGTCGCATGCGTCAGTAATTCTATCGTCTCAAGATTCAAAGCGTTTGTTGTCATGTGTACAGTACAGAAACAGGTTTCCCTGTATGAAAACCTTACTCACACTGAATGCCTTAAGAGTTTAAAGTGAGAGTAAAAGAGTGAAAAAGTGTCATGCAGGAGAAGAACAAGATAAAATATAAACTACTATGACTAATATAAATATATTTGCATAATGTGCAACATTATTAACATTACAAGTAAATGTGCAAATGTGTCAGAGGTAGATGGTGTGAACAGAAGGGATAAACAATATGATTTAAATACTGTAGGTATAAAGGTGCACAAATGTCAGGGAGAACAAGGTGCGTAGCAGTTTCACAGTTGGAGGTGTGAGCACAATGAACAGTTTGGGTGTTGTTGACTCCTGTTCAGGAGCCTGATGGCGGAGGGAAAGAAGGAGTTCCTGAGTCTGGACGTCCTGCACTTCAGCCTCCTGTACCTCCGGCCTGAGGGGAGGAGAGTGAACAGTTTGTGATGGGGGTGGGTGGGGTCCTTGATGATGGAGGCAGCCCTCCGGTGGACTGTGTGTCCGTAGATGCTCTGCAGAGAGGGCAGGGGAGTCCTGGTGATCTGGGACGCGGTCCTGGGGGGGGGACTGTGTTCTAAAATGTACTTGCTAAATCTGAGCATGTTTAATTCCAGAGGAGACCGATGAATGTCCTCATGATGGAGGAGAGAGAGAGGAGGAAAGAGTGGTAGAAGACCGATTGACTTCTGCTTAAAGTTCTGAGCTCTTCCATGACGGAGGCACAGGACACCCGAGGGTTTGGAGAGATGGAAAGAGACAGCGAGAAAGAAAAGGAAGACAGTGAGTGGTTGAAAGATAAAAGAGCTGGATGAGAGTGATAGTTCTGTGCTGTGAGATGAAAGAGAGACAACAAAATGAAAGAGAACAGAAACAAGAGATTTTTTGAAGATGCTGAAAGGAGTTTCCCCCCTGATGAAAGACATGGAGAGTGGGAGGAGGAGGAGGCGGAGGAGGAGGAGGAGGAGGAGGAGGAGGAGGAGGAGGAGGAGGAGGAGGAGGAGGAAGAGGAGGAGGAGGACATTAGAGGCTGTGAAGGTTTTGAGGAGCTGTGATCTGATCATTATCCTCCATCCTCATACTCTTCCCCCTCACTGAATCAGACAGTTGATCCTCACATTAATTATATTTAAGCTCCTCTGCTTCTGTGCTCACGTTACAACTATTCTTTCCGTCTTTCACTGTTATATTTCACCCCATGTTTCCACTCCCAGTGTCGTCCTGCCTCCTGCCTTCGGGGTTTAGGGGTGAGCGGGAGCGTTACAGGAGGAAATACATCCCCACTCCACCTCCTAATGGGCTGTTATCATCTATTGATGAGGTGGAATGACCCACATTTAGACGGCAGCATCCAGGGATGCTCGTTGTAATTATGTGGAGAAGAGAGGAGGATGGGGTGGTCAGTGACTTATTTGTAATTTCTAAGTTAAACATCAACCCTGGCTTTATTATTGTTACCGTGACGACGGAGCTCTGGTACGTCGCTGCAGATGTGTTGATGATGAGGATAATGGATGATAGCGCACCTTCTGGCCTACTGGTAAGTGCAGAAGCATTTTATCAGGAGCGATAACATGTGATCCCTGTGGGGGCGCTGACGGGAGGAGGGAGGGGACGACAGGTCGGCAGACACTGTAACGGGTGGAGTGACTTACAGTGCAGTTGGTCTCATGGAGTGCCGTCCTACCACGTCTGCTTCCAACTGTTTCTGGGGGAAAAGCCGCTCATTATCTCATCCTGGGTGATTCCCTCTCCAAGAATGATGCTCTTTGTAGCAGGGATGCTGAAAGTCTGTGAGCTGGTGCAGGGTAAACAACAATAGATAGGAGCAAACAGTAAGTTTTGAATGTTGCCTCATTAGACTTGCTCTGTGCTTGATTGGCTTCAGATTTAGTCCCCTCATGTATTTGGTTCCCGTGATTCAGTGGGACGTTTGAAGCGACACTCTGAACTCCCAGTGCGGCTGACTTGCCTTCATCGTGGGTTGAAATGAGTTTGCTTCCATATTATAGACGAATACATGATTCATGATGAGCACATCTTCCTGTCACAGACATCGGTGCACTGCACAGATCGTCATGGAACTTGATCAAATTGTTATTTCATGGGTGTTTTCTGGTTGTGTGTTTAGAAAATGCTGTTTGCTTGCATGTTGTTGTACATTAATCATGTGTGTTCTGGTTCATGCTTGGATCAGCAGATAAACGTTATTGTGTTGGATGTATGTAAAATGGTTCAGAAAGAGAGACGAGCGCTCAGCAGAGAGAAACTAAACTCCAATGCAACTTTATTTGGGCCTGATTTCATTAGAGTTGCTTACCAGCTTAACACAAGGGGAACAGACGGTGATCAGATTTCATTTCTCAGCAGTAATATCATAGTTAATGTCTAACGTAACTTCAGTCTATCTCCTCTGTACGCAGCCATTAGGCCTCATTGAAAACGCTCATTCAATAATGCAGTAAATGATAAGTGAGGGGGGGGTTAGGTCTGTGTGGACTGACACATTTAAAACAATGGAATAAATCTCAGTGTCTGTAGTGAAGAAATAAAATGCAAAAAGATCAATATTAACCCTTTCATGCATGAATTATGATCCTATGGATTTTTTTTACTAAGTGTTTTTATTCATCTTTAGGCTGAAAAAACAAGATTTGAACTTTTTTTCAACCCAAATTTTCTAAAAATATATTTACATGTCCAGTAGTTGAAATATAGCTACTGAGGCATAATTTCCTCGCAATATAAAATCAATATTTGGAAAATGTATCAATTGCACGACTCCTTAGATGTTACTTGATGTCCCCATATGTTTCTTTTTATAGAAGGTTTTTTAAGGTATTTTATATAGGACCTCTATTTTCTATATTTGATTTGTTATTTGATATTTATCTTGGCTTAAAATGGGACCTGAGAACATAATTTTGTTCCTCCCCATGTGGAAACGTGTGTTGGTATGACACATAAAGTTCCTTGAATCCTTGAACAGAAAGAAAATGAGCACCTTGGTGTTTCTGTCTGTCTGTCGGCCATCTTGGCTTCACTCTGAGTGGATGAGATGATGCAGCAGCTTCACTGCAGTAGAAAACTCAAGCATATAGAAGAAAACAGCTTCTGAAGAGCTGCACACTGCAGTGACCTCTGTGCATGAAAGGGTTAACCTCTGAAGACCCGAGCTCTTGTTTGATATGCATTTTTTATTTCTCCTTGCTATTTGGGCTTATTGGACCCTGATAAGTATAAAACCTAAGCATCATCTTTGTACATGGTGTAGTTTTAGAGAAACATTATCTCCACATATGTGGACAATCGGTCTTCATTTCCAGAAAACACAATAAAGTCACCTTTGTGCAAAACTCTTTATTTCCACCCTGAACACAGCAGGTTTTTTTCTCCTGACTGCTTTTGCATGTATTTATAACATACAAAACATATTTTGAACATGTTTTGAAAATCACGGTGCAAAAAACAATATGAAATATCAACAATTTTGCCCACATACATGTCCATACGGCCACAGCTAAGCAGAATTAACTACTATGGTAATATAACCCAAAATCTTTAGAGGAGGTCTTTAGAGGATAAAGAGTAATTCCATAAACGAGCCTAGATTCCTAGAGAGCACGTGCCTGTTGACATCTGCACCGTATGTTCTGTGAGGTGTAACAGCAGATTAGTGCAGACTGTGCTAAAAGGTTGGAACCAGTGGTTCCTTCTCTGGACGGTGCTCCTCATCACACTGCTGCAGAGCAGAGAGAGCACAGAGAGGGATTTCACTTTATTCTCTCATCTTTTTCCACCTCTCTCTCTCTCCTCCTCCATAATGGGATTTTTTAGCTCTGTCAAAAAAAAATATAGTCGGACTTCAAAAGTGTGTGTGTGGGGGGGGGCTGCTCCAGCTTAGTGGCTGTGTGATTATCAAACTTCATCCTGGAGCCCGACCTGCAGCACAGTACTGAGCTCCTTCTCTTAATTATAACTGATTAGTCCTGACTGTTTCCAGCGTATCCACATGCAGTGTTCATACTGTATGTACAGTATGAAGAGGCATCACCAGCTGAAGCACTTCTCTACATACTGGTAGTTGTATTTTCTGATTGTGGTCACATGATTTTCATTGTTTGTCTTGTTTTTTTCGTTAACAATTCCCTAATTTTTCACTAATTTTAGAGCCTTTTTATTGGGTCTCTCCATGATACCTTTCTTTTCGTGTTAAGAGACGTTGTATAGGGGAAAATAAAAAAAGAGGACTTAAATTTTCCATGTGTTGTACTTATAGAATATCCCCGACGTTAGTGATGGTGTTACTGACTGTCAGCTTAGTGTTCGAGGGTTAATGTGGACTGGAGGTTCATATGTGAAGCTGGTCTTAACATTCAGACATTACATGGATGTTAATCTGTTTATCTCTCCTGGAGGAAGAAAGCAACTTCACTTCTCTTCACTCTGTCGCTCTGAAGCAGCACCACTGTGTGTAAATGTTCAGATTTAGCTTCCTGATGCATTTTCAAGGTCACTGTAAAAGCTTGGACACACACACACACACACACACACACACACACACACACACACACACACACGTGTATGCGCACATGTGGCGCCTTTGTGACGAGGCGGCTCTAATTGGATTCCACGGTCGCCACAGCGATGAGAATTGATTGGCGACAGAGAGAGAGAGAGAGAGAGCCGGAGAGAGGCTGAAGGATGAAGGTGTCGTTGTGTGATGATGGGGTCAGAAACCTCTCACACACACACACACACACACACACAGACACACACACACACACACACACACACACACACACACAGACAGACTCAGACTCACAGGTTATTGGCGCCAGTAATGTTATTCCATTACCACAAACCATGGCCATATGGTTATTATGGGTTGTAATCAACATCAAGGTTTCCATGACGATGAGTGCTTGAGGTCAACTATGTGCCAGGATAGTCAAACATACACATTCACTCACAGATCATATAGAGACAAAGACTGAGGGGGGGGGGGGGGGTCGTGTCTGCTGTTCTCGTAGCAGCAGAGAAACGTGGCGTCGCATTCAAATCCTCATCGAAAGTGTCGGTTTTTGCAGTTAACGTCGTCTTTTCAAGACATTTCTATGTTTTGTTGTTGTGTTTTTTTGTGCACACAGGAGCAGAAACATGGAAACACTGAAGGAAATCAAGCCGAGCCAAAAGCCTGCACTGTTAAACACACATGAACACACACACACACACACACAACCTGCAGTGTTCCATCTTTCATTACTGAGCAGCTACAGTGCTTTTCATGGCCTGAAGCCACTCATTTCATATTTACCAACACAAGTGTCTCGCTTGATCTCACTCTCTTGTTTTTGCTTTCCTTCATCTCTGCTTGTCTTTCTCTCTCTCTCTCACACACACACACACACACACACACACACACACACACACACACACAGATCTGGGATAGTTTAACAGTAGAAGCTGCTCATCTCTAGCTGGCACTGACCATCACTGCTTTAAATGGCTTTAAACACTACAGGTGACTCATTGTGTCAGCGTCAACATTCATTTTGCTGCTACAATCATACATTTCAGCTTGCTGTCTGGTGCCGGTGTTCAGCCAAAGGACTGATTGTGCAGAAAAAGAAGCCTCCCCCTCTGAAGCCACTCCTCAGCCCAGTTCAGACCACAGATTTGTGCCGAGACGAGCTGAACCCTGCCCGTCTGCAGCGCTCTGAAACCTGCCCGCTGACGCCACTGTGATTAGACGAGACGGTTGTCGTCTCCATAGCAACAACCGTGCATGGTGCATGCGTTAAACTGAGATTTGAGACGAGCACAGAGAAACTTTTCAGCAGAATATGAAAGCAGCCTTCGTTCTGTACCGCGAAGGCCAAACATCCAAGTGAGGCAACAATGGAGGGAAACACATTTTAGAGTTCGGTCGGGTTTAAGGCTTCGTTTGGGAAACAGTGTCCCACTATTTCAACCTGAAATCACAGAAGCATGTGACCACAACTTCTTAACACCACATCAGCACCAAGGAGATCTTATATATGCACTGTGCCATCTATGGCTGCTGGAGAGTAGCAGTGATAAGCTCACAGGTCCGTTTAACCATCATACAAAGGATGATAAACGGTCACACTGTGGTCACGTTTAGCCACAGAACGACTTGGTTTGGGTTAAAATAAGTGTGTTTGTTATGAAAGTGAAGCTACGTTACTTATGTAACTCACATCCCATCATGTGCATGACGTAAGATGATTACAGGGCGTAACTTGATCCATTTTCAGGATCCTAATTGGCATCGTTTCTGTGATGATGGCACATCATTTTAACACATTATATTCCACCACTGTGTTAAGAAGTCATGGGCACTGTTTCCTTCCCTGATGTCCTAATGAAGAACTACTTTAGGTGCTAGAGGTTTTGGCACTTGAGGTGGCCTCTGTATCCCACTAATGCCGGTTGATGCATATTTTATGTAGACATTATATATACATAGATGCATACATACATACATTCTATGCATATGTACATATATACTATTATTATATTGTACTATTCTATGCTATGCTATGTTCAAATTAACAATCTCCACTTAATTTAGCATCTGCTTGAATGCAAAAACACAAATCATTATTATTTTTTTATATAATTGTAGATAAAGTCAGGCAGTAAGGGGTTAAACATAACATCTTTTTTGGGGCATTTGCTGAAATGAGCGATGTTTTCGTTCATGGCAAGACAGTGTTTTATACGTTAGTGTGAGGGTTAAGGCTGGGCTGTGATTCCAGCGACACCAACATGTGACACTGAGTCTCAGCATCTTTGATTTTTGCCTCATGGAAATCTTCTCTGTGGTGCTGACCTTCAAACACACACACACACACACACACACACACACTAAAAGACACACACTTTATGCACATTTTGTACGTTTTCATAAGAGAAACACGCGTCAGTCTGGTTCGCGTGCATGTGTGGTCATGTGAGAGGCTGATATGCAGGCTGAACAAAGCTGTAGTGATACAGAGAAGAGGAGGAGGTGGAGGAGAGAGGAGGAGAGAGGGTTCGGGAGGATGAGGAGAGTTTGTCCCTCTCAGCTTATCTCGCTGGAGAGCGCTGCACCTGCTGCGGTTGCCAGGTTGCAGGGAGGTTCACAAGCAAGGTAGCGTTGCCATGTTGGTGAGTGAGTTTTAAGCAGAGGAGGTGAGTGGATTTGGAGGGGGCACAGTGGGAAGAATCCCATTGCAGTGTCAGGCTCTTCAGCTGTGAAGAGGTTCGGTTTGATGCTGAGCACACGGTGCCAGGTTGGAGTGAGTTTTAAGCAGGTGGAGGGGGGAGGCGTGTGGAGGCAGATGTTGTCGGGATGCTTGATAGGTACAAAGGTTAATGGAGAACAGGGACGGTTGCCATGTTGGTCTAATTTTTTAAGGGAGTATAGTGGACAGGGTAATTTGGAGACGGGGAGGCTCAGTCGCTGTGTAGCTTGTTTGAAGCACACTGTGCCCTGACAAGGTTGCCAGGTTGTAGTGGTGTTAATCCAGTGAAAAGGTAAGAGGATTTCATTCCAGCTAAAACAGGAGAGGGGCTCTTGTGGAGGTAGATATTAGTTGCCATGTTGGAGTAATTTGAAATGGCTAATGCCAGTGTTTTCTGTGTGTGGCAGCTGGGTTGCCAGATCTGAAGGTAGTTAGTTTTCATGGCTAAACATTTTAACAGACAGTGGATAGAAAGTCTCGCCAAGTTGGAGCCTCAGTTGTGTTTTCACGACTTTAGGAGCTGGATGGGAAAAGGACTGGGTTGCCAGTTTTGAGGGGTTTTATTTATCATTTTACCAGTTTATTTTCTCTTATAAAAGCTAGAGAGGTGGTATCAAAGAGTTTGGAGAGGTGAGAGGTGAAGATTGAGCAGGTTGAAGTGAAATTATAATATATATATCACACTGGGCTGGTTATTGAGTATTGAAGACAGTCAGCAGATTCCTCGTTGCCAGATTTTAGTCAGTACAAAGGATAAACTGTACAATCTTTACATTTTTTTTAATCTAGTGTGGGACAGAAATGGCGGCACGTGTTTTTTGTGCCTCGATGTGCCGCTCACTCTCTATTCAGTCCTGGTCACATGACTTTTCTAGTTCTCCAGAGACTTATTAAAATGAGCCTGTCTTTCTCGTGTCTTGTGGATATATAGTACGCTGAAATGTGCCTACAGTGTATTTTTGAAACGTATAGTAAGTTCTTGAAGCCTTTTTTTGCTCATCCAGCAGCTCACCAGCTCACATGGGCCACACCAGGGAGGAAAATCAGGTCACCGTGGTTTAGTATTTATATCTGTGTGAATGAGATTCTCCACCCTGCTAGGAAAATAAATCTGCTCAGAGGGGTGATGGTTGAGGAAAGGCAGTCAGGATACTGTGGTCACAGTGAGGGTGTTTCACCCTAAAATCACTGTAACTTTGATTAACATACACTTAATTTCTCTAAAATGTGCCGCTGAAGCTTACTGTTCACTGTAATTATGCATTTTCACACAAAAAGCACTGTGGATTTTGTCACTTGACTTGTAATTGTAATGAAATCACTTTTACTTTGCACTCCCTCTGGAAAAAAAGGAAGAATAACGTGTCAGGATGTCAGTAATGTTTTAAGCCGTCCTAAAATGCATTGTTGCCAAGCTGATCCTGACTTAAAGAAAGAGGATGCCGCCCGTTGTGAATAGTTTGTTTTGTTCATATTCACACAGCAAGGTGACATGTCAAGGTCTAAAAATCATTTCACACTAAAACTTGAGTAATCAAACTCAAAGAAAGTCACAGATTATGTTGCCAGTTTGATTTTGTTATTGTTCTCAGGAAGTTTGACTGTTATAGAGCAGAACGGCCGTCTGATGTCTGAAGCACTGAGCGAGGAAACATTGACGAGACGCAGAAATAAAGCATGAAAATAAGCAATATTTCTCACATGACCACTAATTCTATGATCCAGTGTGTCTGTCAGAGGCAGATCTGACAGTGATGTTAACCATGTATCCATACATACACATCCCAGCCTTCGGTCTCTCAGGCTCAGCTCCCTGTTTCTCTTGGTGTTTGTGTCTATCTAGAAGAGAAGTGCAGTTATTTGGTCGAGGACCAGCGTAGAAGAGGGCTCTGGGTGTCAGACTGAATTGATGTGGTTTTACAGGAAAAGAATAAAGAGCCTTTGGCGTGGTGTTCGACCTTGGGAGGGTAACATTTTATGCTTCATAGCTCAAGTCAGAGGGGACAAAACTGTGAGGCAGCCGCTGTACATTGTCCTTTGGCGTAGGAGAATATTAAGGATGGTTAGACCGACGAGAAGGCGGTGTTGGTTCCCACAATGGAGCGGGGTCACTGCGCTGAAAACGACTTGGTTTTAGACTTTGAGACGTTTAGTCTCAAGAAGATTATTTGTCTGGAGACAGACACTTGAGTGGTTCGGGTTGAGCTGATGCAATGCAGAGCTGTCAGTTTGGACTGGACATTTTTGCAGCCTAAAGGGAGACGTGGCAAATATGAGGTGGTGTCAGACGGACCTGAGGGGGTTTTTCCGGTGCGGGAAGGTGTTGCAGGCGTTGATGATTCAGTGGCAGGAGGAAACTTCAGAATGAGAACATGTTTCGTCACTTAACGTCAGAAGGCAGTTCATCAGAGCGGTGGCGTCAGGCAGGTCGTCCAGTTCTGGTTACACTGCCACGTTTTTGATTTTTGTTCCAACGCATTTTGAATATTCACAGAAAACTAGAATGGAGAATCAGAAAATGCGAAATGATCAGATCTGTGTGTTTGGCGACATCTGAAGGGAAGTGTTTTGGACATATGGCTTCAGATATGGAATATAATTGTGACGAAGACTCATGTTTCAGGGTCTGAAACAGAGCCGATGCATAGTGCTGGTTTATATAGAGGCTCCAGAGGTCCAGTGCAGGTGTGCTGATGGCAGAAGATACCATGTCTAACGGGGTTATAGGTGATGTTACCTAACTGATGAAGTTGTGTGTCAAAGGAAGTGGTTTTACCTATAAGTAGTGATATTTTTGGTTCATGTAAGAACTGGCAGTGAAGCTGATTGTTTAAAGGGGAAGATAATTGATTGATCAGCAGTTGGTTGGTCTGTAAACCAGACAGGTGATAGATTTTTTTTTTTTTTTTGGTCTTTCTGTGTTTGCTGTGGACGTCCAACTTTCTGTTTTTGTAAATAAAAGCACCTCAATAACTTTTGCAACTCAAGCCATCTTTTGTTTTTCTTAGACAGCTGAATGTATGTAACCTCTGTAATTAACAGATTTGGAGCAAAAGCCCCAGTTAAGTTTTCAAAAAAAAGAGCTTAAACACCAGTTTCCTGCATATTTTGTTAAAATATTGTCGCATCAGCATCAGCAGCGGAGCAGCTATCTATTCAGACACAGGTTTTTCAGCATGAAGCTGGTTAAATGCATTTATTGCTGTCATGTTAAGTTGCCAGATCAGAAAAACCAAAATTGGAGTAATGTATCTCCTCGGGGGTGTAATAATAGAAAGATCTGGGGGGCAGGGGGCTGCCATGTGAAGGAGCAGGAAATGTTTAGTCAGATAGCGCAGCTGGATGCACATATGATGTTGAAGCACCATAAAATCCCTTTACACTGCTCCGTGTGCATCACCACCATATGTTCTTAATTGTTGTGGGAATATTGTTAATTATTCATGACAATCGTTCCAATGACGCCTGTTAAGTTTACACAAGCAGGGAGAGAAAAGGGGGGGGAGACACTTAGCAGGCATGATCGTCAGAGTAAAGCAGCAGAGGCAGAGATGTCGTGACCAGAAACACTGCGTACTACTCTTCCCATAATGCAACTTGATACCATCTTTCATTGCAGCTTGCCTGCCTGATAAAAGCCCCTGTCATTAGATCTCCAGAGCCTCACTAAAGCAGGCTTTGTGTTCATCATTGGTGAACCCAAGCTGAGATGACGGAGATGACGCATCACTTCAGGTTTAGGCAACAAACGGTCTTCCAGCTTTGGTATAAACACGTTTTTAAACCAGCACCGTTTCACTGTAGGTTATGTTTCCATGCATTTAGATTTTAAACCCCTTTAGAAAAACTTAAAGTGAACTGATTTGAAGCTTGAAGTTGAACTGAATCTGCACCTGTTTGCATCCGTTGGCATCTCTTCAATGACTTTGTATTATGAATAGTGCCACTGCTTTGAGCGATGCCCCCCTTTTGCTCAGCTACACCATGAAAAAAACCCCAAACTGTTGTCCATGTAAACACGTCAGCCCTGACACACCTGACAGAAGCCTTACAAGCTGTTTACATGACACCTTACAGAGGTGAGTGTCTGTATTCCACTTCAAGTAGACACCTCACGGGACGTTATAATGGTTTTCAGCACAGCTTGGAGTTGCCAGGTTTGATTACTGTAACTTGTCACCCAGAAAATATTTTGAGCCACTAGAGAAAGCAGTGGTGTCGGAGAGAAAGCGGAGTGTTATGTGGCTCGAGACGAGGCCGCAAGTACGACTTTAGTTGCCAAACTGGAGGAGGGCTGCCAGAATTACGTGGTAAGATGTTTAACTGTTTGTGCATCGATGATGATAACCCCACGAGAAGGTTATTTGATGCGTGGAGGCAGGCAAAGGTTGTTATTAACACAGTGTGAGTTTGCCAGGTTGAAGAAACAGATGGAGCCATGAGGTAGAGTGAGGGGAAAACAGAGCGGGTTATTTGATTCTTCAAGAAGGCAGAGAGCTTCACGGTTGCCAGGTTGAGGCGAGGTGTGCAAGCTGAAGTAAAAACTGCTTTTGCCACTTCAAATACTATCAGCTGCAAAAGGAGGTTATTTCCTTCAGGAGCCTGGTGACAGGAGTTATTCACACAGTGTGGAGTTGCCAAGTTGCATTGTTGTGACTTTAACCTCAGACATATTTGGAGCCATTTGAGAAAAAATAGGGGTAATAGGGTAGAGAGAAGAGGGGTTATTCGGAGCGGGAGAAGTTGTTTTTTCCAGGGCGGAGTCTTCTTGGCAGTTGCCAGACTAGACTGATAGTAGTTTGCACTGAAAGACTTACAAACAAGAGACAAAGACACAAACAGAATAACAGGAACGTCAATATGGCCACTGAAGGTTGAGTTAACTTCAGGGGGGAGTTATTTAGAGGAGAATGAATGTTTGGAAAGGTGCCAGATGGGATCAGTGTTGTTCC
The DNA here is from genome assembly GCF_042242105.1 of Pempheris klunzingeri. Classification (NCBI taxonomy): domain Eukaryota; kingdom Metazoa; phylum Chordata; class Actinopteri; order Acropomatiformes; family Pempheridae; genus Pempheris; species Pempheris klunzingeri. Next base: position 1,962,977 of record NC_092015.1, on the reverse strand, counting down.
AGGCGTAGTAAAAAGTAAAAGGATAGTCGAGAGCTATGGAAATCACTGCATGATCCTTTTTTCTAAAATGTTGCCAGTTTGGGCTGAAGATGTCTTAAACTTTTATAAAGGAACTTGGTTCCATCAGCAGACGTTGATACCATTTTATAGAAATTCACATTTGAATTTTCCTTTGCCAAAACACTCTAGTTAACCAGAGTGAGAATCACCACTGGATCCAGACTGAAATGGGATTTTTAAGGCCTGTTTATTCAATTTTGTGGGTTTAAAAAATCTGATAATGATCCATGATCCATAACCTCCTGACATAAACGTTTTAACCACTTGATATAATTTGCATTTTAGTATGTTTGGGCGTCGACACTTCCAGGTCAGATACTGCAGGTCCATCACATCTTCTGATTTTGTAACATGTTTAAGCTGAAATAAACCATCAAGAGTATTTTTTAATGTGTGATAAGGACACTTCAGGAAATTTGACTAATGTATTTACAATGCTGAGAGACTTTTAAAATGAAAAAGTTCTGTCTTATTCAAATCAGTGCAGGCAAACACAACTCAGACCCACAGAGCATCTGCTCAAAGTTTCCAAAGATACCAAATAAACTACATCTGGGGGAAATATGTATAAAATAGTACGCAGGACATTAAGAATATTTAAATCTGAAGGGTTGGTGCAGCCAATAAGACGGTTTTAGTAACATTACAGCTTATGAAGAGGGAACAAGAGAATAAACCGTATGTTCAGGGGTTGATACAGAGTCTTTTTTTGCTAAACATTTCAGTGTTGTTTAATGGAAATATATGTTATTCTTTTCTGTAAAAAGTCTGGGCAGCGTAGTGGTGCGGTGGTTATCACTGTTCCAGGTTCGAATGGCCGGCAGGTTTGCGGCTTGAACCTGGGGCCTTTCTGTAGGGAGCTTGCATGTTCTCCTGGTTCTCCAGCTTCCATTAATTACCTTACGGTTTGTGTTATCAGAAAGAATCCAACGGTTTCTGAAAGCTGAGACGTTGAGTTTAGGTTTTAAAGGGTTAAGAAGAAGCGGTACAAACGATGGATGGACGTAAAATGTCTTGGTACTAATAAACTAACACACACAGAGATCAGCTAAAATGTGCTGATGATATTGGTCAGTCTATAGTTTTGGCTGCTGTACAACATCCTGGCTTCCTCATGTGGATTTTGTTCATTTAAATCCCATTTAACCTTTCGGGTATGAGCTGGTTCTCATATCCAAAGCATGTGCAACTGTAAGTTAGTATAAACTTGAATTTCTCCACTGCCAGAATTTGAAGCAGCCACTAGAAGTGAGCGTGGTGATCAAAGCTCCTCTGGCCTGACAGTTCACTGTGAAAGAGCTACAAAGTGGAAATGAAAGTCGGCACCAGCAGAAGGCAATTTCTTTTCATTGTAGTTTTGAAAATGGCTGCCTGAGCCAAGCGCTGTGCACGACACCTCATACAGTTAACACTCAGTAGAATGGGCCTGTGGGTCGCACAGGACACCTCCCATCCTTCATACTCGATCATGTTTGGCTTCCTCCCAAGATGTGAAGACTGGACAACAGCCAGAAGCAGCTTTCAGCAGGAACTTCTTCTTTCCCTAAGAGTCAGATCATTTGGTAAAACTGATGAATTAGATACTGTAGATGCTGCAATATCCCTTTTAAAGAAAATAGCCAACAATGGAAATGATGAATGCTTTAGATACTTTAGATAAACCTGCGAGATGCGTTCAAAAACAGAATTTGTAAGAAACTAAAATGATCTATAACAAAATGGTGGTTTATCAGTTCAGTTTGAGTCACACTGGTTTACAAATCCATGCCATGGTTATTAGTTATTATTATTTAGATTCATGGCAAGCTGTGGCCCTTTTTATCACCTTTGTGCACTGTACCTTTATGTGCGTGGCCCCTTAGCCATTCTTGGATGAATTCCTACCTACTTGTTGTCTCTTTTAAACTTGGAAGATCCTTAATCCCAGTTATTAGACAAACTTGGTCAAATGAAGGTCAAATAAATAACTGAAAACTGGTGTAAAATGTGGTACTAAATCTGTACTTCTTCTCCAAATGGTATCTTCCCGTTCTGTCTGAGTGCTGAAGATCAGCAAAGCACTGACACCAAAACCTGACACTTCCCGCCAAAGTTTTAGATATCTGACTTCTTTTCTTGCTCTCACAGTCAGACATAGCTGCAGGAAATATGTGGATGTGACAGCCTGTTTCCTACTTCTGGCAGGTACACACTGGAAACAGAAAAACACCCGATGCCTGTGCAGAGTCAGGAATGCAAATTACAAAGCTGATTACTGTTTTTTTATTGGAGTTTTAGAGTGGTTTTCCATTCCCTTTAATGACTGCAGAGTCCCAAGGGTAGAGTAGCAAGGGGGGCAGTGGACAAAGCAGAGCGTGGAGCCCAGTGAAGAGATGCCAAACTGGGCTGATTTGAGTAGGGGCAGCAGGAGGAGGACTGCCAGCATTATTTTACAGAAATGCTGACAGTTCCCAACCAGAAAATGTGCTTAGAAACCTAGACAATTTCCTGCAGTCACCTATTTAGTCTTTTCCACTTCAGTCTCAAAGGATCTTTTTATAACTGTGGAAACACATTTAGGAAGTGGGCCAAACTCATCTCCCATATGTCTCTGTGGGAGACTGAATGGTGAATCTCTCAGTGGAAGGATGAAGAAAGGCTGGAAACGTACTGAGTGAGAGAGAAGCAGAAAGGTATTTAGTGAGGAGGTGAACGACAGAAGAGATGTAAATAACTGACAGGGGAGAGGACTGAGGAGAGTTTAGGCCAAATTGAAGAAGAAACAGTCGAGGCGAGTGAGAGACTTCGCACCATCTGCCTGTGATGTTGTTTCTCCCAAAGGTTACCAGCTCGCTTGTTCCTCGGTGTTTTACCATCACAGGTAACAGCCATGTAGAGGCTCGACAGCCAGGAGACAAGGTCAACTCTTTACCTGCAAATTGTGTGCAATCAGCAGGGAAATGCTGCAGGCGGAGAGAGGCTGCCAGGTGTCGCCAGCTCCTCTGACAACGCTCCACCTGAGGGTGGATCAGCCAGTTCGTGCTTTTGTGAGAGACGGGTTCATAAAAGAACGTCAAAGAAAAGTTTTTCAAAAGCTCTCATGATCTGTCTCACTAGTTATTGTCTGAGCTACATGAGATATGTGTCCTGTAGTGTGCAGTTCAATCACATGCAAAGACTTTATGATTGGTTGGAGCATGTTGGATGTACGGTTGTCATGAGGAAACTCTTTGGGGCATCGGGATTGTTTCTATGTGTATTTCATCCTTGGTAAACTGTGGTAAACTGTGTCCAGATGTGGAGAGTCTTTGTGGAGGCACACTGGACGAAGCAAGCAAACAAATCACTAGCAATTATTTGTATTTATTCATTCACACCCTTTAGAGTGCTCAGCCGTGCATATGTATTCTGCCTATACTGTGATACATGCTGCACGTTTGATGTTTTTATTCCCGTGAAGCGCTCTCACAGAGAAAATAGACCCGACACGAGGATTATCAGCGCTCACCCCCATCTCATCATTTTGTACAAACTGATTTTAGAACTGAAAGTTTAATCGGAGCACTCTGACCGGTGAAAGATGTCTCCCATCTGTGATGATGATTTCCATAAAGCAAACTGAAAGTACATTTTTAAACCAGGGAGCAAGTTAGCTACTATTTATGTGTGTGTGTGTGTGTGTGTGTGTGTGTGTGTGTGTGTGTGTGTGTGTGTGTGTGTGTGTGTGTGTGTGTGTGTGTGTGTGTGTGTGTGTGTGTGTGTGTGTGTGTGTGTGTGTGTGTGTGTGTGTGTGTGTGTGTGTGTGTCTTTGCCTCCGTCTGTCTTTATGTTTTCATTCGTGCAGTTTGGAGAAAGTAGTTCTGACAGGAGCCATCTGTTGGTACTTGTGGCTTTAAAGCACTCTTGAATAACTTCAGTTGTCAGTTTCCCTTTTTAACATGATACTTTTTATTTTACTGATGTCTGAGATGTTTTCTGTGTTCATGTGGTCTTTTGACCTTTTGGTATTCCATCGCATGCTTCTGTCTAGTATTAGAAATGATTACAACATCTGACAACCACTGATTTAAACTCTATTTAAACTCTATTTAAACTTCTATTCCGGTCTAGGGGGGGCCCAGTCAGTAGGATGAGGGTTCATACACACTCACCACTTCATTGGGTGCACCTTGCTTGTACCGTGTTGCCTTCAGAACTGCCTTAATTATTCGTGGCATAGACTCAACAACTGGATTGAGATCTGGTGACTGTGGAGGCCATTTAAGTACAGTGAACTGATCTGAGCTTTGTGACTCGGTGCGTCATCCTGCTGGAAGTAGCCATCAGAAGAAGGGCACACTGTGGTCATAAAGGGAAGGACATGGTCAGCAACAATACTCTGATAGGCTGTGGCATTTAAACGATGCTCAATCGGTACTAAGGGGGACAAAGTGTGCCAAGAAACTACCCCCACACCATTACACCAGCAGCAGCAGCCTGAACCGTTGATACAAGGCAGGATGGATCCATGCTTTCATGTTCAACTCTGTCTTTTATTGTCCGATCTTGGTGAGCCCATGTGAAGTGTAGCCTCAGTTTCCTGTTCTTAGCTGGCAGGAGTGGCACCCGGTGTGGTCTTCTGCTGCTGTAGCCCATCTGCTTCAAGGCTCGACGTGTTGAGTGTTCAGAGATGCTCTTCTGCATACCTTGGTTGTAACGACTGGTTATTTGAGTTACTGCTGCCTTCCTATCAGCTTGAACCAGTCTGGCCATTCTCCTCTGACCTCTGGCATCAACAAGGCATTTTTGCTGCTGCTCACTGGATGTTTTCTCTTTTTTGGACCATCCTCTGTAAACCCTAGAGATGGTTATGTGGGAAAATCCCAGTAGATCAACAGTTTCTGAAATACTCACCAGCCCATCTGGCACCAACGACCATGTCACGTTCAAAGTCACTTAAATCACCTTTCTTACCCATTCTGATGCTCAGTTTGAGCTTCAGCAGGTCGTCTTGACCATGTCTACATGCCTAAATGCATTGAGTTGCTGCCATGTGATTGGCTGATTAGATATTTGCATTAACTAGCAGTTGAACAAGGCTTTAATAAACCTTTCTGCTCTCTTCAGTCTGTTTTGGTTAAATACATTTTTTGACTCGATCACATGATTTATAACCACGAGTGGACTGTGTGGTGACTCTTTATGCTCATCAAATCAATCTTTAGGCTTGTTCATTTAAACCTGGTGCACTGGGACTCCAGTATTAACAGCAAGGAGCAAATGGTGAAAAATAAGGTGTGAACTTAAAGGGAAGCTTCGCCACTTTTTATGTAGCTGTCTAATCAATGTTGATGGTAATTGAAGTCCATTAAAGCAATAAATAGCTCGGATGCAGACGCTGTGAGTTTGACTCTGTTGGTTCGTGGTCTGTAGTTCTGATTTCTGGGGATCATCATTCACTCGCACATATTTCCAAAGACTGAAATGTGTTCATAAAAATCAAATATTCATATAAAGTGGTGCTTGTGCAGAACAGGTATCTTCCTCTGAATCGTCAGTTTGCAGCACACCCAGCGCCATGAAACACAGAAGGTGAGCTGCAGATAACTCCTGCAGGAGTTAATGATGCTCACACTCACTACATTAGCTGCAAACGGATATGTTCAGTTCACCGTTCACCACAAACATCAGCGCGATTAATGAATGTGCTCTTTTAGTGCATTCATGCAAAAAAAAACTGCCTCAACTAAATGATCAGGTTCGGATTCAGTCAGTCAAAGGTTACATGAGTCACAGTGATCAAAGACTGGGAGTTAATGGAAAGGAAATTACACATCCAGTATATTCAAACATGTGCAATAAAGAATTAACATGCAATCAACATAATTATATGTGTGGTGTGTAGAGGCACGGAGCTCTCTCCATCCCCTCACCCCACCTCGGGAGAAAAGCTGGACAGTTTGAGCGCCTGGCTCTTCTGTCAGGCGTCTTTATCCGACGACACTCACTCACATTCTCTCAGAGGATCAGTTTTTCAGTGAAACATAACGTCTGCAGCCTGTCGCTGATTGATTAGGGTCTTTTAGTATCTTAAACTTCCAGCCTCTCTTCCTCTCCAAACTGTGAGCGTGGTCACTGTGTCATTGATAAGCCACAAGGCCTCTAATACCCCTGATGCCCTCTCTCTCTCTCTCTCTCTGTCTGTCTCTCTGCCAGTCCTTCCCTGTTCTCTCTCCTCCTCCCAGTGATGGATGCTTCCTGCTGATTGAAGGGACATGTCACTTTACTAGCCAAGCTGCCATTTGGCTGTGCTGCCATCCTCTCACCGCGTCTGTCCACTCGTCTGCCTCCCGTCTTTCTTCCTCGCTCTCATCTTAACCCTCTCCCTCTTCCCACCACCACTTAGCCTTCTCTCTTGATCTCTCTGTGCAGGGAATCTTGGCAGACTTTGACGGACAGCTGGCCGAGCCAATGACAAACTTGGAGGACTTTTAACGCACGTCCGCAGGGTCCTCCGGTCAAACCTACGTGGGCGTGTGCACCACAAGTGCGTGCACGCGAACCCGGATGAGCGCCAGCACCGTTTCCTGCCCTGTGAGAAGAGGACGGCCCCCCTCCCTGTTAAAGAGGTAGGCCGATAATCGATAATCACATTTGAATTTATTGTCTCGGCAAAATAATCCAATCACCTAAAGACTTGCTGGTCCTTCTGCTTCCTGCTTTTGATCGGCTGAGCTTGTTGATGACCAATCAGATCCCATTGGTGGAGGTGACCGCCGTGATTTGTGTGATTTTCTTACTCTGACTGCTGATAAGTGGAGCTTTAAATATAAATGCAGTGCTGTTAGCATCAGTTCAACATCACGTCCAGTAGAAATACTGTGGCAGTTACATAAAGTGTGCACGTGTCAGAGCCGATCCATGCGTCCTGGTTACACCGTGGTTTTCACATACGGGAATCTGGAGCGTCCATTATGTCTTTGTGTGTGGAGATGTCAGAGGATCACAACAGCAGGAACTGACGTGTTTGGTGTTGAGCAGGATGTAACTGAATGTGAGTGGCGTTGTTGGATTTGATGCTGAAACACTGCAGATATTAAATATTTTCTCTCCTCTTGGCTACAGCAGGAATGAAGGATTACAGCATTAGATTTTAAAACTATTGGATCATAAGTTCAGTGTTTGCAGTCTGTTGTACTTTGGACATTTATTGTTTGTTTTTACTACTTTATTCCTCTCCAGTAAATGGAAATGCTGAATGCACTGTACTTGTACTTGTGTAGCGCCTGGCTAGTCTTTTTGACCACTCAGAACACTTTAACACGGCTAAAACACCTGCTCATCAGCTGGAGACCAGTCACACACCTACTGGGAGCAAGAAAAAGGGAATAAACACTTGTTTATTTCAGTGAACTTTGTAAAGCACTATGAGACACTCTGTTGTGATATTGGGCTATACAAAATAAAGAAAAACTGTTGAACTGCTCACTGAAAATCAGTGCTTCATACCTGGATGTCAAACATGATCATCTCCAGTCAGCTTTGGCTGCTGGGTGAAAAGAAATCGCCCCCAAAACATTTAGTTTTTATAAACTGCTGTATTCTGTGTTGAGATTAAAGCCGAAAATAAGATTTAAAAGCAGCATTTAGTGGTTAACACCCATAAATCTACAGCCGCTCGTGATAGGAATAACCTCACTGACGGCTTTTATGTAGACTCACAGTAGAAGAAGAAAACATTTGGAACAACTCGCAATCAGTGTGTGTGTGTGTGTGTGTGTATCTGAGACAGTGACTTAAGCTAATGCCGCCTTAATAGCCACATTAGTTTCTTGCTCCGACTGAAGCAACTCCGACAAGAAAATAGGTCCATTAGGTAGTTAGATCACACACACACACACACACACACACTAAAATGACACAACAAACCTGCACACACCCACACATTTCATTTTCTCGTTTTTACACCATACACACAAATGTGTACTCACAATTTGTCTTTCTTTGGTTGATTTACACGCTCACACACACTTTTTACACACACACACACACACACACACAGAGTTGCATATTTTTCTGCTGCCACCGTGTCTCATTGAAGACTTTTCTATCAGAACTAATTTGCTGCAGCCGCATCCACTGTGGCGCTGACAGGAGTTTCCTAATGAGACGAAGTGCTCGCAGTAATGGCAGGTGTGGGTCTTGAATGAGAATTATAGTAATGAGATGAACAGGCCTAATGGTCACAAGCAGAATAATAAGAAGTACAGACGCAGGATGAGAGCACCAATAATGAGAGCGAAGGCTGGGACACGAGTCGGACGAACAACAGAGGAAGAGGTGAGCGCTGCTCCTGTGTGGAGGGGGGGTCACTGTAATGAGTGAACACAGGAGGAGAGGTTTCTTTGGGTTTGCCTCGATGAATATTCAACTCTGCTCGGTTGCTTAAATCAAATTTTGAAGTTTTTGAAGCCAAAGAGTAGAACAGAAGTTCCACCTGAATACTGAAAAGGGTGCATTTCACCTCCTCGCTGTTGTTTCTCTGCTGTCGAGCTCTGCAGTGTGACCGCAACACTGCTCTTATAAATAGTCATCATTAGCAGCGAGGCAGCCATGTTGGAGCGCGTTCCTGCAGAGCTGTTGGGCGGAAAGTTTGGACTTAGTCATCGTGTGCATACGTGCTTTGGTATTACTGAGAGAGTGAAAACCTTTTTCTTTATTCCACAGCTGTTAGTCACCTGTGTTCACCTCAAACTGCTCCTCGTCAAAGTGCGTCTACCTAATTGCACAGGTTTCTTGGCCTCTGCTGGTGGAAAGTAAAGTGGTTCTGACAATGTGGACAGATTCATGATTCAGCTTGAATTTCACGTCTTTGTAATTAATAATTCCTAAAAAATAAGATTAAACAGTGGTGTCAACATTTCATTATTCACAATTTTAGAGTGTTTTAACGTTTTTTGGGGCTGATCAATATTGTGACCTCTTGCTAAGGACAAATACAATAACATGGACCATACATTTAAACAACATTTCTTAAAAGAGATAAAAATGTCTGTGAACTAATAACATAGGTATACACAGTTCCTTTAGATCTAACTTTGTTAGTATGTCAATCATGTTGAATTTCTTGATTTTTAATGTAAATTAGACTTTTCAGTGTGGGACATGTTTTGTCCCAACTCTCAAGAATCAGTGATGTTTATGAGCTGTCAGAGATAAAAGAATAGAAGAGGAAAAGTACCAAGCAATTCCACATATTTCAAAACAAGCCTTACATTCAATTGTTAGTATCACTGTTTACTGTGTTTGTCTCGCTGCATGAGGCTACACTACAGCTAAAGCTACTGTTATCATGTGACAACCTAACCAAGGAATAGTTAGAATAGAAGATCGTAACCTGACGCTACTTCGAGAGCATGAATTGCAAATTTGTGTGTGAAAAAAATAAGCAAATACTCTGGACATGTTTCCAGATTTAAGTCCCGTTGGTCGGACAGAAGGAGGGAATCTTTGGTCTAAAACTTTCTGATCCTCTCTGTGAGCTCCTCTGTGTAAGACTTCCTGCTGAATCCCATAAATATACGTGTAGATGTAAACATAAAGTCGTTGCTGTTGGCCTTTAGGAAATAGAGCAGCTCTGTGTTTGTGTTGCACTCTGTTCCTCTGAGTGTAAAGTCAAGGTCAGCTGACATATTACCGCGCCGACAGCAGTGGCGGGCATCGCCAGGAACCGAGGACACAGCCGGCTGCTGGCAGGCTGCTTGGTTTCTCTGGGTCGCTCTCTCTGCGTCGCTTTATAACTTTATTGATCTGGACGGAGCAGTGAGGCAGACAAGCCTATTACAGTACATGGTGTTGGTCACTGTGTTCCTTCTGTGGTCATTCAGCAGCAGCGGTGCAGCGCAGCAGCAGATCCACCTCTGTGGTGAAGCACAATGAGACAGAGAGGAGGCGCTTTCACCCCTTCCCCAAAGTTTAGCATTTACCTTTTAAAGCTGCAATGCACAAAAAGAAAAAGTAGAAAAGAAGAAAGGAAAAGAAGAAAGCTCCTGTTCTCCAGGTGGCCCAGAAGCTCTTTTGTTTTCTTTAAAAATCCTCTAAAATTTGGTAGAAGTAGCTGTAAACGGTGCACCTGATTCACCTATAAGCTCTTAAATGAGAGCACAGTTAGCGTTACAGATCCGGCTCTTTTCAAACTTGTCACGTTATTATTTAATGTCAGCAACTTCAGTGTACTTGCTCTCCATTTTCTGCTGGCGGTGCATAAAACTTTGGCTATGAGTTGTATTGTAGAGTAAGGCTACAGTATGTCAATTATATTAGTGCTGCTTCAGCAATAACACACATCCAGTTTTGATGATGGAGTAGCAAATAAAGTGTCCCAAATGGCCGCTAGTTCCCCTCACCGCCCCACACCACATCCCTTTATCTCCCGCTGCAGCCCGTCCTCCTCCTCCGACTGAAGACCGCAACAGTCGTCCTTTTTTTTTTTTGACCCATGCTTGCGTGGGCGACCTCTAGTGGCCACAGTCGGTATAAGGGGAGCACAGGAGGAAGTGGGCCAGCGTTGCATGGTGAGGGACAAAGTTTGTGCAGGGTGGAGGTCAAACAGGACTCAACCTTGAGTAAGGTAAGAAGGAGGGCGGAGGAGGAATCACCGCAGCACACTTATGGCTGATATCATACTATTGGCTCTCTTCCTCCAGCACCTGCTGGGCTCGACTCGACTCGGTCTTTTTGGTTTCCCACTAGGTGATAGTGCCTGGTACCAGGTACTGTTTTAGCACCTCCTCTGCCGGGTTTCGTCAGGGTGACGTCACCAGACTGCAGGCCACTGATTGGCCAGGGAGTGACGTCACTGGATGAGTCATGAGAGCGACTCGTTAAAACCCTGGAAACAGACCAGGCGTTTTTATCATTTAGCGAAAAGTGAAACGTGGAAAATGGCTGCAGGTGAACTTACTCTTAGTTGTGTTGTGTGTTGTGTCGCATACAAGTGACGTCAGAGGAGTTTCGGGCCGCCTCGCTATGACGACCCCACCCACGTTGAGGCGGTACTCAATTGTAATGGAAAACCAACCAAACCGAGCCGAGCCGAGCCGAGTAGGTACTAGTGGAAAAGCGCCATATGTCACACCTGTCAGAACTTCATTCAGAGTTCTGCACACTACAGCACACCTTCAGTCCAAGCCCAGACTAACCTGGTCACTCAGGTTGAATTTAGAGATGTGGGCTAAGGCTCAGGTCTGGTTTGTGGAGCTCGTGTTCTGTCCTGGACTGGATAATTCCTCCGGTGAGCGGGCAGTGAACCTCCCACAGCTGTAAATGTCCTCCTTTGACTGCGATGACGGACACCTCCTCCTCCTCCTCCTCCTCCTCTGAGTTGCCCTGCTTTTACTCTGCTTTTTGGTGTATGTGGTGGAAAATCCTGGAGAGAGAAGTGTTGAAGTGTTTTTGTTTTTCTGCCGAACTGAACGACCTAAATTGAACTCAGCTGGTGGCTGTTTGGGGTCGGCTGAAAGTGAATTTGTGATTGTGTGGAACCGAACAGCTTGACCCGTTCGGATGTATGGACTCACTTGTTGCAGCCACTCATCAGAATTTCCCACCTCATTTTTTTTCCAAGGCAGCCATCAATGCAAGGTTGAGCTATTGTTCAGATTGAAATTGGAGTGTTTTTCTTGCTGTGACGCCTTTGTTCAGTTTTCACGCGTGATTGCAGTAAAACATTTCTGTCAGACTCCACTGTGACTGGCACCCCAGATAATACAGCACTGTCAAACAGCTACACAGTCATGTTGGATGCCAGGCACACAGTCGCTGTTCCAGTTCATCCCGAAGGTCGGGTGGGGGCTGTGTTTATTAAATTATTAATTAGATTATATCAGATTACATTAACCAGTGTCACTGTCTCTCAGGCATTTAAGACTTTACTCTTTGTAAAAGGTAAATCTCCAAGATGTCTCCTGGTAAGACCACGAGATGTGGAGGTAGTTTGGAGATATTCTTAGTCTGGGTTTATTCGTGCTGTTTGTCTTATATGAGTGATGGCGTTGATATTTGTGTTCTTTTCCTCTCAGTGTTTCCTCTGAGCTCAGATTTCCCTTCTACTTGCATGGTATTATCTTGTGCCACAGTCGCAATAGTAATCAGTTCGGTAAAAGCAGCAGGCTCTCCGACTGTCTGTCTAATTGGTTCAGAGCTTCTTTTAATGACGCCTGGTTTTCTGCCAAAGTGCCAGAGCTGCTAACCACAGAGGACGAGCTTCTGTTGGCGCCCGTTCACCTCCTCAGTGTTCAGTTTGTTGAAGGTCGACTATATGAAGTGAAGTTTCTCAGTGTGGTTAGTATTTTCTTTAGCTTTCATTAAAGAAAGCACTTTTCACACATGCATTGGTGCCAGTAGTGATTATATTTCTAATGACTGTGTGTGTGTGTGTGTGTGTGTGTGTGTGTGTGTGTGTTTTAGCAACAGACGAAACATTTCGGTTGCCAAAATGCATTTTCTTGGCATTTCTTCATCATTTGATTGGCAGCAGTGCAGACAGAGCAAGTTTAACTGTATTAACTGTATTTACCACTACAGCAGTGTGTGTGTGTGTGTGTGTGTGTGTGTGTGTGTGTGTGTGTGTGTGTGTGTGTGTGTGTGTGTGTGTGTGTGTGTGTGTGTGTGTGTGTGTGTGTGTGTGTGTGTGTGTGTGTGTGTGTGTGTGTGTGTGTGTGTGTGTGTGTGTGAAAGACAGCCATTTAAATCAAGAGCTCTTCAGAGTTATCAGCTGAACGACCACTACAAACTCTATACGTGTGACATTATAGAGTGAATGTCAAATACCATGTGCTCACACACACACACACACACACACACACACACACACACACACACACACACTGTTCTCAAGTGTTATTATCCCTGATTAGACTATGTAAAGGGTTCGACCAGCTTTTTCTAGATAAAGATATTGATCGTATTCAAAATAATTCCAGCTTCAGTTGGATCCACAGTGAAGTTATATTCATTTATTTGGGAGGGCTTCATTCTTCATGAAATTCACGGTTCATTCATGAACAATTAAAGCTGCAGGCAGCAATTTTTAGCCACTATTTGGCAGACGGGGGCCGTTCGATCAAACCAGAGCTCCAGGGTTTACTAGTGTCAGACTAAACTACTCTTTTCTTTTCTCTGAAATGAACTTTGGAGCTCAGTTACAGATCAAGTGTCCGTGAATATTTTCCTCTGTGATCCTGATGTTGTGTTAAACGTTTCTATCTTTGTTTCTTGTCTCGACTTTTGTCTTTTCTGTGATCAGACAAGAGAAATCAGACTTGATCTGAAGTATCATCATCATCATCATCATCATCATCATCATTATCATCCACCATTAATTAAAATGTGCAAATGATCTTTTACATTAAATACGAGCAGTTTAGCAGCTGAAGTGTTTCATTTTGATCATCAGACAGATGGACTTTTTGCTCCATATTCTGTTCTGTCCTGAAAATGTGTGAAGCCTTATTGTTTAAGATAAGATAAGATAAGATAAGATCAACTTTATTGATCCAGAAGGAAATTACTTTGCCAGAGTACAGTACAAAGTTGACGCAACAATACAAAAGTTAAATAAAAGTATAAAAGTGTCTCTAGGTGAAGAGCAGAGAAATAGTGCCTAACAAATGAAATAAAATAAGTCCAGAATGTAAACAAGAAGCGGATAAATAACAAAGTGAAGTTGAGGGCAAACAGTAAACCTTTGACAACTATTGCACATGATTGATGAGGACGTTACTAGTGAACACAAACACATGTTGATTAGAATATCAGGGCACGGCACAGTTGAGGTGTAGCGAAGGTTGAGGTCTCTGTTAATAAATCAATAAATAAGATCATAAATCGACAAACTGAAATAAATAAAAGTGTAGAGTGAATAGTGAATAGAAATAATAGTGAGCTGGCATGCATAATGCCAGCAAGCTAAATGGTATTCAGCCGTCTTTCATTTGCTCATTGACACCTGTGCTTTTTCTCCAGGTCGACATGTTTTCCTCTTAAACAGCCTTTTCACTCAGGAAGCACAGATTTTACAGCCGAGTCCGTATCACTGGATCTGCATGCTACGAGCAAACCTCTGAGAAATGAGCTCTAATGTGGGATTTCAGCCTTAATCTTCTAAATTAGCGCGGATAACTTAATAATGGCAAAAAATCTCAGCACGGTCTCGTGGCTCTCTCCCGCTGTTTGTCGACTCGGCTGCAGCAGGACGGTCGCTCTAAATGTCAGGGCCATTTTTCATTCTTCATCTCCACTGAAATGAATTCCAGAGGCCCGACTGTGTGGCAATAACAGCAGCCCCATCTGCTGCTCGGCTTTGCCTTTGTGTGCTAATGCCCCCCCGAGGAGGCCCACTGGGTCTGTGTGCGGCAGCTCAGTGGACGAGTGTCACGCTTTAATCTTAGACTTCACTCCTGAAGTGACAAACTAACATCTCAGGTAAGTTCCAAGCAGGAGGATGTGGCCTGATTTACTCTTCCTGATTTACCCATCATCATTAACAAATACACCTGCACCACTCAAAGACGGATCTGAAAAGCTTTTTCAAGGCACTGAAAACTCTTTCCTGACCATCTTTAACCCTTTCATGCACAGAGGTCACTGCAGCTCTTCAGAAGCTGTTTTCTTGTATATGCATGAGTTTTGATGGCGTAGCTGCACATCAGCCGCTACAGTGAAGCTGCTGCATCATCTCATCCACTCAGAGTGAAGCCAAGATGGCCGACAGACAGACAGAAACACCAAGGTGCTCATTTCTTTCTGTTCAAACCTTCTAGAAAAAGAAACCCATGCAGGTCAGAAACATATGGGGACATCAAGTAACATCTAAGGAGTCATGCAGTTGCAAAATTTTCCAAGTATTAATCACATGCATCAGTAGCTATATTTCAATGACTGGACATGTAAATAAAGCTTTATGAAATTTGGGTTGAAAAAAAAAAGTTCAAATCTTGTTTTTCAGCCTAAAGATGAATGAAAACACTGACTGAGGTCAGAATAACTCATGCATGAAAGGGTTAAACAAGTATTTCACTGCTGGAAAGGTGGTCTCTTCAGAAAACTGTGATATTCCCTTTTGCTCAAAAGGTACAAAACTACAACACCCAGAATGCACTGCGCCACTATCCTCACCGACCGGCTGTGCTTGGCTCCCACATATAGAGGCCTCTGGTCCTTTTTGGATATGTTGTTCATTCATTTATGAATAAATACTATAAATACATCATTGTACTGACAAGTTTCCCTTTAAATTCTTTAAAAGAAAACAGAAGATGATTTTAATTCACCGTTCACTACGATGTTGAAATGATTCCTGATGTCGTTTATTAGTTAGTGGTGGTTGTAGCCGCACATACGTACATGTAGTACAACTAATAGGGCCTTAAATCCACAGCACCACAGCGTCCTGTGAGCCCCAATACCTCAAACATTGCAGTAGTTGTTGGATCAATCTGAAAATAGTTATATAGTTAGATAGAAGATAGTTTTTCTATATTATGAACTACATACTTTGTAATGAAACTTGTTTTTTAATGTTTTCTTTATTGTATTGATGCAAATGTTAAGAGAATTAGTCTTTTTTTTTTTTTCCTTTGAGATTCTCTCCAGACTCCCTGAGCACCACTACGCTGCACTCTAGAGTATAATAGTAAAAAGTTACCAACCTGCTGCTTTCACACTGCTGAGTTCCACATCCAGTCCTTACAAGCTGCATTTAGATATTCAATCTGCTTTTGTGCTCCGAACAAAACCTCACTTCTACTTCCTGTCCCTCATTCATCCCTCTGTGTGACGGCTTTGATGAATGAGTGGAGTATTCCAACAATTGTGCTGCACACGAGCTCGACTGTGCTCGCGTGCTGTCCAACATTTGTAATATAACTCAACGGATATGAGCCCGCGGTGGCATTATGCTTTAGTGGACATACAATGACATTCATAATTTGCCGTGGCAGGATTTGATTTTCACAGTGATCACAGAAAATATTGTCGGACAGCTTAATTAGTTTCATTCAGCTCCGTGCTGTGGACTGCGGCTCCTACGGTGCACTGATAACACTGCAGAGGGCTGCTGAGTGGACTGTCTGATTCTCTCACTTTTCTGTTTTTGTCCATTTATCAGAGCAGCGGGAAAAACAGGGGGCAGATGAAGTACGTGTGCTGGTCTCTTGAATTCAATCAATAGAAATAAGACAATTCGTCACCTGCAGAGACACGACTTGATGCGAATGTCAGTTTGAACATGACAGCAGTACAAAACATGATACCTTAGACGACAGAGAAATTAGATAAGGTGCAGAGTAGAAGTAGCTCTTATGTCACCCCGGACAGGTTAATACACCACTGAGCGCGTGCGGTGCACCCACAGGATGTATGGCATAGTCATACGTGCAGGAACAGGCTCCTGACTTTGTGCCTGTGGGCAGAACAAAATTATCTTTGCTCAATATGTTCTACTCTGCTGAGAATAGGAAAAAGGAGTCATTCTGAAGGGTTAACGTGATGAGAACAGGAGCAGGAACAGACCTGCAGGAAAAAACCAGGAGGAAAACCACTGATTCAGGTGTGCAGGACACCAGTGTGTTTATTTTTTTGTCTCGGATGTCTTTTATTTCTTCTTTTCTAGCCGAGGGGGGGTCACTGCCCTGGTTTTTATATGAACAGCAGTTTGTGACGGTGTCTTGTTTTGTGGATGAGAGGCAACGCTCACATGTTACTGAGCTGGTTTAGTTTAGCATTTCATGGCTTTGGATTATTTTTGACACGTAAAGCCCTCTGTATGTGCCAGGAAGACAAATAAAAACCCTAATCTTATAAACTGGTGGATCTAATTAGGACTGGATCTGAAGTAAATGCTGCTGCTGAGCTCATGTAGCACGGCTGAGGTCAGCTCAGTCAGCTCTCAGTGAGTCTCAGGGCACGGGGGACATTATGCTTTGGTGGACACAAAATGAGGGGTCATTTGTTAAAGCCGGAGCTCCATCGGCAGCATGTTTAATCTCCACAGCTACATAATAATTTCAGGAGCAGACACCTCTTGTGGGACTGTAATGACGCCTCATGGCTTATTGTCTGCAGCCTTTTGTAATTGTGTTGATGGGACTTCTTTTCCTGAGTAAAGATAAAAACGGAAGCTAAATATAGAACCAACAATGCAACACAAGCTAAAATGAAACAGAACTGCGGGTACAATCAGGTTTATCCCCCCCCTCCCTCAACATATATATGCACCGTGGCTGCTAAAACACTGAAGGACAGAGGCCTAATAACACAGTCATGGATCAGCTCAAGACCCCAAAGAAGAAAAAGATGCTCGATACATAAAGTCAAGAGATCAGAGCGGTCCAGTGGATGTTTTGGGTCATTCCCACTGGTGCTCCCTTCGTATCTTAATATAATAGTTTGATGCAAACACATTAAAGGACAACACATTATCTGGATTTGATGGATCATTCAGGCAGTTTAACTTACTGACATTTATCGACGGCTGCATGATGAAAGCATTATGCTGCATTAGTGCGCTGGTATTTACAGGCGGCAGGTTAACGGCTGATAATCAGTAAATATGTGTGAAAGCCCCTCTCACCTGATCAATACAAAAAGGGTTAGCTAAGAGACGTTTCTCTCTCTCGCTTCTATTTCTTGGCCGACTTTCCAGTTTAATAAAGTGTAGTGTGTTCAGAGCGACCCACTGGGATCCACTGTCCGTGAACCTGCTCTCTCCTTTCTTTACCTCTCATATAGTGTCACTGTTTGGAGGCAGAGTGACTCACCAACCCTCCACATTCTCATGAGAGCCCCGTTTCTTCAGTGCCGTCACACTCTGGCATGAAGTTTACTCCATAAATACAATCAAATGAATGAATAAGTACCCCGGTTAAGTTTGGTCCCCTGATTTAAGATATGATGTCTAGAGGTTGGCAAGTAATCAGCCATATTCATTCATCTTTTATCTTTGGCTGTTGTTGGTAACGTCACAGAAGGCCGACTATAGTACGGGTACCGATCGAATAATATCGCCTGTTTTTTCCCCCGAATATAAAGTTTCTTGGATGTTAGTCCACATGAGGCTGTAAAACTTCACTTATTAACTGTTAGTGGAAGTGTTTGTACACCACAGTCGTTTTATAGATGTCTAGATTTTATATTTACATTGATGCTTAAACTTTCTGAAGTTGTGCTATCATGCAGTGACTCTATTCATCACCACCAACATGCTCAGCCCGTCTAATACATGTCAAACACACAGGTGGAGCTTCAGGAGGAAGGCTGCTGCTGCTGCTGGTGATGATGTGCACAGAAAAACAGATTTTACATTTAGCACAAATGCAAAAAGCCTCTGGTTGTGGTGCCTGAAGAGCAGCAGCACTGTGGCTCAGACAGGCTCAGACACACACCACCACTCCGAGTTATGGATGAATATGAGTTTTGGCACTGAGGCAGACACCGAGATATGGTGGACGGTGAGCTGACTGCGCTGCGGCGCTGACAGGCTGTCTGGATTTCACACCACATCAACGGGCCGGCCTGTCACATGACTGCATGGCTGCCTCACTGGGGGTGTGTTGCAAAGATCACCAGGCTGCCGAAAACCCAAAGAAATCCACATTAAAGTAAATTTGCATCAAAGATCCGAGCTCAAAAGCTGCTCATTTTCGTTATGCCAAACATGTCCTCCGTCACCTCCGGAGCACTGACTACAACCAGAACAGGCCTCATTAAAGAGAGGATGTCAACAGCCCACTTTTCCTCTGGGAAATGTGCTTGAATGTGCAGCTTACAAACCAGGACTTAATGAATGATTTGAATACACTGTAGGTAATTTTCTGCAGGCTGCAGACTCCACGTGCTCATATGGAACAGGGTGACGTGGAGGAGTCCCTGTTTTACTGTAAACACATGGTAAATGTTAAACCTGTTTAATGGTAATAGTCATGTATTATTCATTTTTATAATCCCATGCCCCCCTCCACCACTGTATGGGTGTGGTTCATGGGCCAATTACATTTTCTGGGCTGCCACCTCAAGTTAGGCAACTAAACCTGCAAGATAGGCAGAGAGACATTAAGCATCAGTCTGTTACTTTATCATGATGCGTCACGCAGATCTAAATGTCTTCACGGTGTAACAGCAGTGCTGATTTTTCTATCTTACCGATGTGCTATAAATGGTTCCGATGGTTAAACGTCATGAATTCTGTGATAACCTGGGTTTACATTTAGTTCCCTGTCTGTAGCACCTGTATCTGTCTGCTGCATGGAAGTCATATCTGCTCCACAATCATCCACAACCCCCTAAATCTTACACTCTCCATGCTACAGAACTCCTCCTAACGTCCTTACACGACTACATAGGACTCTCCTCTTTTGCTAATATATCCACTATCAACCTATTTCACCTCCTTCGTTTGGAACGAATGTGCTGAAAGTCCTCAGAGGAAGAGAGGATTAGTACAAAGATGTGTGAAGGTTCATGTCTGGATTGTAGAAATCGCCTGGGCAGAGTCGGTGCAGACAAAGATGGCCGCCACGCAACACAACACTTCCTGCCTCTTCTCCCTTCACTGTCTTTCCTTCCTCCACCTCCTCATCCTCTCCCTCACAGAGCTTAACTGGGAGCAGCAGGGAGAGAGCAGATAATGCCGGGGCCTTGTAAGCTCGTATATCTCCTCAGACATGCAGGATTTCCTCGCTCGGGTTCGGGAGTTGCTGTTGCTGAATCTCGGTACCAGAAGCCCCCCGCTGGAGGGAGAAACCTGTAAAGCTCCACCAGTAGCTCCCAGTAGCTCCCAAAGCTCTCCCGGAGAGCCAGGTTTATTATCGGCTCCTGTTGCCGGGGAAGAAATACGATACGAACACACAGAGACTCACAAACGGTTCTCGGCTCTTCATTATATCCGTGTTTACCTATTTGTGCTAATGGTCTGCTCCTATTGGTTAAAGCCTCTGCTGTGTACCATCCTTCAGGGACCTATCAGAGTTCAGCACCGCCTGGGGAGCACAGGGCTGAATGTACTGATGCACTCTGGGTAGTCCGCCGGGAACTTTTCTCTTTTTTCCTGTGGTGGGAAGTCAGTGGAAATGAGGTGTGTGTGTGTGGAGCTGTTTATGACTGAGTGGGTAGTGGTAGGTGAGACAGAAGGTAGGGAGGAAGGTAGGGAGGAAGCTAGGGAGGGAGGTAGGGAGGGAGTTAGGGCAGTAAGAAGGCAGCTACAGACACTGGTTTGTAGGTAAAGGGAGGTTACAAAGAAACAGAGACTCTCCCGTCTTCTCTGGACGTGAGCTCGTTGTTTTGGCTTCTGAAACTCAGTGTGTGCTTCGTGTCCTGTCTCCAATCAATACTGCTGCTCTCTGTCCAACAATTCCTGAATTTTAGCCAAGTTATTTTAAGTAGCAGGACTTTAGCGAGGCAGTCAGTCAGTCAGCAGAGTGCTCTGTCACTGAGTCAGGGGAGCTTCTGCTGCTGTGGATGGTCCCAATCAGTGAACCATGTGTTCTCTGATAACAGGACGGAGGTGAAGCAGCTCTGTCTGTCTGTCTGTCTGTCTGTCTGTCTGTCTGTCTGTCTGTCTGTCTGTCTGTGTGCTCTGCCAGTTTAGTCTGGACGTTTTAAAACTAATATATTACAGTCTGTCTGTCTCTCTGTCTCTGTCTCACTTCTTGTTTGCCACCATTGTGCAGCCTTCCTCATAGTTACTGTTGTTTCCTCTTTCCCTAATTTGATATAAGGACTTTCTTTGATTAAAACCTATTTCAGACCCAAATACTAACAGAGAAAGATCCCAGTGTACAACAGAGGATCTGACTCGGCAACGTCACAATCAGCTTCCTGGTGTATGAACCTACAGTCGAGGAGAAATTCAACCTGCTTCTTGGAGAATCTGGGTAGTTTTTATTTAGTACTGCACCTTAAATACAGATGTGAATATTTCAGTTAACATATTTTAAGGTGAAACAACACTGATGTGAGCAGCACAGGTTCTGTGAATCTTGTTGACTAAGAGCGTCTGTAACTCTTATGTTATGTGAGGTTAATGCACATCTGACGTCCCTCTGAGGAAACGAGACAACCTGCTGCTGTAGCTGCATAAAGATATGAAGTGAGTGGCTCCTTCTTTAAACATCTTAGTCACAATGATGAATGAACTAATAAAACAGTCCTTCATTAGCTTCTACTGATGTGAGTATTGTTAAACCTCTAATAGTTGATCTGAAGCTACAAACACAACTTCTTGTCTATGTTTTCATTGTCCAAGCATCACTTCACTTCTCCAGCTTCCATCCCAAAACTGTCCTGCTTGTAAACCTCACCTGTTTCTGTCACACACAGGAACGATTAGAGGTTAATGTCTTTATGATCGAGATCATTCATGAACCGAACTGACTGATTGTGAGACTCTTGGTACCTTAACTTGACAAACAACGTTGATGCTGCTACAATCACTTTTAAATGCATGTTTGTGTCTATTATGTAAATGTGTTGGTTTGACAGCTCATTTTACAAACATTGTCTCAGCAACCACTAAAGATAGCTGTCAGACAAAACTGGCACAGGATTAAGTGAAGAGTCCTAATTATCCTGAGTAAACAATGCAACAACAGTTATGAACAGATGTGAAATATCATAAAGTAATTAGGATGATTTTAACGTCCCATTTAAAGAAAAACAAAGGAAGTAAATCAAAGAAACTTTAGTGTTACATACATTTAAAACCCTAATGTGTAAGATTTGGAGAAGATCTTTCCCCCAGTGCCACCCGGTGGTCCTATCAATAATCACACTGTGACTGGTACCAAGAGCACAGTGGGAACTGCACCAGCATTCCCCTGAAGTGGCTTTAATACAGCCAGAAATAACCGATAGAGACCATGAGAAGAGCTCTTTTCAGGCCACTACGACTGCATGCTGCTTTTCCACCTGCAGCCAAAATGTTCCAGCATCCCGCTGTGCACACGCCATCATGGCATGTCACCGCCGTGTGTGTGTGTGTGTGTGTGTGTGTGTGTGTGTGTGTGTGTGTGTGTGTGTGTGATGTATGTTGTTTGCACATCAGCGCTGTTACAGCAGAGCTGATGTTCCCAGGCTGAATATGTAAATGTGACGGCAGAGGAGGAGGAGGAGGACTATCAGCAGTCCTGTGTGGGATTTTGATGTGTTGTGATGTTGATTACAGCATCCCACCGCTCCCATCTCTCCAAATTTATCATTACTTGATGATATATCCCCCCCACACACATCCACCCCTACCTCATCTCTCCATCAATCTCCCATCTGTTCCCCCTCCTCTGTCTTATTTACTTTAGCTGAAGATGCAACACGGAGCTGTGGCGTTGCCGGCGTGATCTCTGATTGCAGCATCCCCCCCCACACACACACACTTTTGTCAGTCACAATTCATCATTTCAAACATTTCTCCCTCGCTCCATCCGTCCGTCTCTCCCCCCTTCCATATTCATTTGTTTATTTACCAAGAGGGAGACGTGATGTGAGGAAGAGACGTTTGCTTGACGCCGACCGCAACATCCCACCGTTTCTGTCGGTCATAGTTTATCATTTGGTGTGTTTCGCCCCCTCCTTCTGCATCTCTCTCATGTTGATTTAGTGATGCTCTACAAGAATTAGCTTTTGCTGATGTAATTTTTGTGATATTGATTGCAACAACCCACCACTTCTGTCCAGCAGAATCTATTATCAGTTGATGATGTACCGGCCCACTCTCCTCCCTCTGTCGGTCTGTCTGTAAGAAGTGTGTGCATGAAATATCACTATGATATGATGGAACTATTATTTAGATATAATGAGGCAATTAAGTCTTTATCAAAAAGTATATGAAGAAGAAAACGATGCAGATTTTGCTGGTTTTCCCTCAGTAAGTTCTCCAACCTTTACTGCAAGATATCTCCAAAACCATCTATCTGAGGGTTTTAAGATGGAAATCTGTGGTTAAGTCGTCATTGCAGAAGATTCAGGCGACTAGGATGTCTTACCCAGAAGCACTAAACGAAGCTCAGACGAGGAGAACAGAGACAAGACCCTGCAAGGTTTACCGTGACCCTCCAAAGGTCTCTCCTCACCCTGCTGCGTTCGTGTGAAGAGGCCATCAGATATTGGCTCCAAAACAAGAAGCTGTGCTTTCCTCAGTTTCCCCAAACCGTGTTGTGTCTCACCCGAGGTCACGATCAGTCTGTCAGAGCAGCGTCTGGGGCCCGGAGCAGATATCACCTGTGGCCTTTGGCTCTTGGAGATATGAAGCGTCAACAACAGAGCAGACCAGTCGAACCGTTGCTGTGAGAAGTCAGGCCGTGACTCTGTCTTTAGGTGTGCAGCCCACCTGAATGTGAGCGGGGAAAGACGCTCTGCCTGAACCTTTTCATCCCCGATGTGTGATGTGCTTTTAGCTCTGCTTTGGTCTCCTCTATGATTATACCACTTGCTTCACTAACTAGTCTCCAGCATTGCCTGTAAGTTTGGCACTGGGAACGGAAAGCTAAAAGATGTTAACATGCAGAGTTTGCTGTTCGGTCCTCGGCTCCTTCTGTCCACACTAACTTTGAGAAAGACACTGTGTGAGTGAGTGGATGAATAAAATAATATATATATATATTTATCAATATTAAACTAGATTTAGTGTCAGCTAACAGTTCAGGCAATTAAAAGTTCTCGGTTGAGGTTTGGAAAATTGTTTGTGGTTAAAATGAGCCAGCGCTAACTGTTAGGTAGAGTTAAAAACTAACAGTGTGATAACTGTGTTCTCTGTTGTCAAAGTCATATTTTATACACCCAAAAAACTAAAACCAACTTCCTGTCTATGGGCTGTTTGGGTGCTATGATGTCAAACTACCTCTACATTTGCCCCTGAAAGAGAACATTCATTGTTCACATGATAACTCGAGGTTGTAGGTTTTCTAACAAACGGCCAAAACCAACCTGATGAGAACGTATCATGTCTTTCTGTGAGATCAGACTCGTCAACACTGACGTCTTAAATCCAGCCTCCTCTTCTCCTCTCCTTGCTCTGGTTTATTTTTCAGACCTCACTCCAGTGAAGCCTTTGTGAATTCCCTTTGTGTTTTGTTCATTTTTAAACGTGTGGCAGCAGATTCTAAACACTCTGAAACCCCTAATTAGAGGAAATTAACATCTTTATGGACAAAACATTCAGTTGTTCTGGACTGATGGCGCTGAGCCAAAGCATCAGTGTGAGGATAAACTCCCAGAGCTGGTCCACATTAGTCCTTCTATTAAAAGTTTATTAAAACATAGAATGCATCATCTCAACAAGCCGAAAGTGGACGAGACGACCACTTAACCACTTAAAACCACTTCATGAACCGTAGATTCTACATCTTTCACTTCAGTTTCATTGTTTGTGAAACATAAATTGATGTATTTGCAGGGGTGATATTAAATTGATCATGGAGTTCTACTGGTTAGCAACTCTGTGTGAGTGTGTGTGTGTGTGTGTGTTATCCATGCATCCTGTGTATGTGGGTCACTATGATTGTGTGTGTGAGTGTGTGTGTGTCTGTTTATTTGTGTGCTTTCGTCTTTAGCCAACCAACCAGCAGTCTTCATCAGAAAAAGATCCATATTTCCCAGGAGGTTCATTAGTGCTCTCTCCCTCTCCCTCTCCCTCTCCCTCTCCCTCTCCCTCCCTCCCTCTCTCTCTGTTTCTAACAGCTGAAAGTGGAGGTTTCCCACTCTTGTCAACATATTATCCGATAAGAGACAAATGGAGTTGACTGGCTGTGTGTGGAAGGGAGACAGAGACAGAAAAGCCCCTCTGGGCTCAGAAATCCTTCTTTATAATTGATGCTTGTTGTAGAAAACAAACTTCCTGAATTCTTCCTGCCTGAACGTGGGGAAACACAGCGAGGACAGTTTGTCCTAAAGACACTTCTGACTGTCAGACACATGATATGACTGATAACTGACAGGATGGTCATAAATTAATGCCTCAATACCAAAGTGATTTTAAAAGCCCACAGTATAGAATAGAATAGAATAGAATAGAATAGAATGTACAGGTCCAATGTAAGTAATGCAGCTTGTGTGAGATAGAAACTGCTCCTCTACCTTCTTCCATAATTATTCATGCACTTCAGCATAGCTCAACACAGCTAGCTCCCTCAGCCTCAGCAGAACACCTTGACCTGTGAGGGGAGGGTCACATGACTGTCACAGTGTGCCGAATGCATCGCTTGGCTGCTTTTCTTGCTAACTTGTCTACCTGGACTGTAAACGTAAAAAAAAAAACAATAAGGAAACACATAATGCAACTTTCCTTTGTGCATCAACTTGCTGCTAATTTTTAGTCTTCAGCAAAATTACAAAAGTACAAAAATATTAGAAAACATTTACCATAAATTAACATGAATCCAAACACAAGTCGCAGTTCAATCGTTCAGTAATTTGATACACTACTTCACATTTTCTCTATTAGTATTCTCCTGACACTGAATCTGCCGTCACACTCTTTAATGTGTGGATCTGTTGACCTGTAAAACAATCCCTCCAGCTCTGCTCTGAATGTCTGATCGGGGAAAAAACATCATTTCCAATAATGAGCTTCCACTGAAATGTGTTCATTGGTGCACTTTCCTAACCCGTGTGTGTGTGTGACTGACAGAGAGGCAGCGGTATGAGCAGCAAATGAAGGCAGCAATGTTCATTTTATGTTACATATTCCATTACGGGAAAGGGCTGCACTGATAATCACTGTCACCTGCGAGCAGGAGGAAAGAGAGGGGGGGGGCAGCAGCATTGACAACACCTGTGGAGGCAAGTAGCTTATTGTATCTGTAAATGAGGCTAAACGAACGCAGGGAAACATCCACTCAGACAGCGTTTACCTTCTGAGGCTCCCTCATCAGCTGACAGTGAATCATCGGGACAATTAGCAGCAGTAATTATTGTCCTGATGTGTATGAAAGTGGAGTCGTCGCATATGATGGTTATTAATGGTGCGAGCGTTGAACAGTTTAGTTTGTTTTGCTCTCCTACATTTCTGTTTCCGGTCTGATCGTTGAATTCTGATGAGTCATTTTCATCTGTTGAGTTCTTCTCTAAAATCC
Source organism: Pempheris klunzingeri (assembly GCF_042242105.1). Classification (NCBI taxonomy): domain Eukaryota; kingdom Metazoa; phylum Chordata; class Actinopteri; order Acropomatiformes; family Pempheridae; genus Pempheris; species Pempheris klunzingeri. The sequence goes on along the minus strand of NC_092015.1, from coordinate 1,936,839 downwards.
TCAGTAATCATATAAGCAATAATTCTCCTCTAATGAAGCAAAGACAGCCTCGTCGTTCCTACAGCTGTTATTAATGACGCTCTGTTTGTGTTTTAAATAGAAGTGAGTTGCAGAAGTCTGCTGCAGACGACCCGCCGGAGGAGCTCAGTGGAAACTTTTGGAAATATGTCTGATAGGATCTAAGAGTTATTTTGTGTGAACGTTGTGTGTTCGTTTCATGCTAGTATTTTTTATATAGTCAGTACACTCATGCTCACACACACAATAACATGAATGTGCACCTACACACACACACACACACACACACACACACACACACACACACACACACACACACACACACACACACACACACACACGGCTGGTGCCATCTGTTGATCTACAGTAGATTAGCCTGCTGGTGGGAGCAGCCTCATCCCTCTCACACAAGCTGTGATGTGCCAGTGTCTCGGGGCCGAGCATGACGAGGTGTCAAAGTGTTTCGCTCTGCCTGCCAACTCTCTCTCTCTCTCTCTCTCTCTCTCTCTCACACTCACATCTCCCCTGTCTCCCCCTTCACCTCCCTTCATTTCCCTCATCCATCCCTCCCTCTCATCGTGTCTTGTTCTTCTCCCTCCCAGCTGATTAAATCATCACATCTAAACTGGCACATTTTAATGGAAACTGAACCAGACATACCCAAACATAAAGTTATTTTTTCTTACAACAACAACAACTATATTTTCACTCTGCTGCACACGAGGGGAGGAATCAATCTGTGCCAGTTGACCTCTCTCGTTAACACCGTGGTCGGCAGTACTGCAGGCGATGCCTCCAACTATTCTGTCCGGCTACGCCCACTCACATGGATCCAGCAATTACTGGTTGCCTTCTATATGATTTATTTTATTTTCATGTCATGCACACAAAGTCCCCGACGCTCGTGGGTTTACAAGACACCAAAAGTGCAGCTGCAGTGGACAAACTTATCGTCAAAATGATTTTAAAATAAAATTACAGGTTGTTTTACCTCAAACTAAATATTCTGCCTTCTCTCCCAAGCTTGGCAAGGAAGATCTGTCATAAAAAAAAAGGTTCCTAAAGCTTCCTAAAGCACAATTTAAGCCAAAAGAAGAAGTAGAAATGGAGGACGTTTTACCAAAAAGTACATCAATTACGTCAATTATGCCAAAGCTGTTGTACATGGGTCGATAGGTTCAGAATATTTTTTTATATCAAATATCAGCAGACCACTTTTTCTCTATACCAAAGCAAAATTTGGCTCCTAATCTCTGCTACATCACAAAGTAGCCTGGAAAAGACCTTGAAATGGAAAATGAGAGATAAATCTTTCAAATAAAAGGAGGATTTCAACTAGCCCAGGGATGAAAATGCAAAGTTTTATTTATCTCTTCAGTGAGTTTCTGATCAGACATCTTCACAAGCCTCTTTCAGAGCTGAAATATTTCCTATTTATGTCTGATTGTTTGGAGGTTCCCATCCCGTATCTCTACCAATGACCAGAACTGAATTAGACTCATGAGCTCCCAGAAAAGTATACATGCTTGGTATCATTCTCTTGAAATAAGGAAGAGCTATTTATAACTATTTATATAGCAGCAAAGAAAGCAGTTTAAAATGGGACTGTGGGTACAGAGAGAGGTCAGCTGACATCACATCAGAACAGACTGTTACGTCCACTGGGAGCAGCATATCGAGTGGATGTTGATACTGTCATATCCAGTCAGCCGTAGTCTATATGTGGGGCAGCTGACATCCCTGGCGACAAAAGGCACGCATGTATACACACTTTTAGGTCAGTCTGTTAGTTTTGATGGCATTTTTGACTTCTCTAGTTATGGCTGCAATTGAAATCTAGATGTATTAGAGGAACTGGATCAATCTGCACGTGCTCAGTGGTGTCTGATAGAATTAATACTGCGATAACATTACAAACATAAAACCACAAAACAAGTTATAATGATAAAGTCAAATGCAAGAGCGACATATCTACTTCTACTACCACTAAATCTACTTAACAATATTCATTTCTCATGTCTGGAATGGTGCAAATGCTGCAAATTTATCAAGAACAATGATTTAATTATCTTCGGTTTTAATCCTCAGTAAGAAAGGAGAAGAAAACAAAGCAGTAAAATGAAAGCTAGAAACTCCCGGGCACGTGTCCAGACGAGCAGACAGCAGACGCACCCTCACAAAAACACCCAGACACAATCTCTCTCTCTCTCTCCCTCCTTCCTCCCCTGAAATGCAGACCAGTTTTCTAGGCAGTCTACGTGTGTTTTCTTATTTTGGTGAACGCAGCATGAGTGTAGGCACGTGCACGTGAGAGACAGCGTGTGTGTGTGTGTGTGTGTGTGTGTGTGTGTGTGTGTGTGTGTGTGTGTGTGTGTGTGTGTGTGTGTGTGTGTGTGTGTGTGTGTGTGTGTGTGTGTGTGTGTGTGTGTGTGTTGTGAGGGTGCCATCTGTTAAAATATTGAGTGGAGCAGACCAGTATTATTCCCACAATCCCTCTCCGGCTGTCCCCTCTCTTTGCCACTCTATCTATCTATCTATCTATCTATCTGACTATCTATCTATCTATCTATCTATCTATCTATCTGACTATCTATCTATGTATCTATCTATCTGACTCTCTCTTTCTCTTTCTCTCTCTCTCTCTCTCTTATATCAGTGAGTCTCTCTCCATCCACACTTCCTCTCTCAGGCTCCAGGCTGTTTTTCCTGCAGGACCACCTAATGAACCAAACTTAGATGTAAACAACAGCGTCATCAGCGTATCGTCGCACGAGACATCCCATTTACATGTTGTTGCACAACCCGTTACACAACATCCTAGTGTTACTTCGGTTGTTTGGATAAACAAGGTTGATAACTCGATGCAAATGAACATACATGCAGCATTGCTTGATATCTTGTCTGGTTCTTTGAGGTCTCTGCTGCAGCGGATGTTGTGCAAAGAGCGTTTTTTTTGTTTGTTTGTTTTAAATCACAAATGAATTTCTAACCAAAGTGGAAACCTCAGTTACACATGACAAGCAATTCATGCCTAACTAAAATGGAAGGAGCCACCGTCTGTCTGTCTGTCTGTCCTTTGATAGTCTCCACAGCCGTTAATGCGATCCGAGGACCCAAGAAGGAGCAGTGTTGAGTTCGAGCTCTTGAGATCTACAGAACATGTGTACTAGTAATGTTTTACAGCACCCAGAAGTACACACTGTGTCTGCAGTGTATTGAGAGGGGACTACCTAACTGAGCAGCATGCCGGGTGCAGCTCGCTCTCTATCACTCACTCCAGTTTGTTCAAGTACAGATGAAAAATGGGAGACTGAAAAGATGCCTTGAGTTCGGGGAAATAGCCTGGTCCCAAATGGTGGAAAAAGAAAAAAAGGCGAGGTATGAAAGGTTAAAAAAAACTTGATTTTCTTTCTTTCTTTTGAAACATGTCACTTCAGTTAAATGTTAAATTGTCTATATTTATATCTACATAATTATTCTGTGATAAATAACATGTCGATCATTCACACTTATGTTTGAGAACTGTGGAATTGACTGTGTACCACCTAGAGCCACTTACACAGTCTGTAGATGTCATTTAGGTTATAACTGAACTGATGACACGACCTCACAAAACACACGTCTCTTATGAAGACTAATAGTGACATTCAATTGGACCGAAGCCACATTCATGGCGATCCATTAGCTTTTGGGGGTGTCGTCGATGTCCGTGTAGTTTCGGTTGAAGCTGTTACAAATCTCAAACATGGATTGTTGTGCTGACAGCTCATGGCAGCAGGGTGATGCGAGGAAGAGCCTCCTTCAGCAGGATGATTTGGTGCTGCCCGCCCTGCTGATTCATCCTTGACTCTAAATCCCAACCAGAGGTTTTATTCTCTGCATGATCCTGACCGCTGGCCTCACTGTGCAGCGAAGACAGTAAGGGCAGAAATACCCTCCGAGGATCCTTGACCCATTAAATTACCATTTCAGTTTTGAATGTTGAGTGATTTTAAAAGATTCAGTCTCAATATGATAAATAACAAAACTTTATGTAAAAAAAAAAAAATGTTGTGGCAGAAGGGAAATAGTTTCCATGAATTATTGAAATCCAAGCTTTTAAAATGTAAAAGCAAAACAATTGTTCTCTCATTTTCAACATCATCCTTGATTTTTGTTTGTAGGAAAATATTTTATTCTTAATTTGCATGCAATGCACCCAGATTCTGTATATTCACCTGTGAGCAGTGACGTCACACAGAAGATAAGGAGAGACAACAGAAACATATCTACTCAATGTGGAGGTTGTTTTTTACCTTTGTGTTTTTTATTGGTTGGATAAACGTGATCGTTGTATAAGAGAGTGGACTGAAAAACCTCTTGGATACAGAGCACGTCTCTAAATAACGATGTAACTGCACCTTCAGATAATGTTTTTTTTAATGATGATGCGATCATTATTAGTGTTTCCTCAATCGATAGAACGGAAATGTTAATGCGTAGTGATCGAATCGACCTCTGACACACCAGAGACATGACAACCAGAACGCTCTCTGCATACATGAGACTCGTCCTAATGAGGAAATTTACATTGTGTTTAGAATCAGATAAGACATAAAGTAGTGGAGATCAGCAGACATCAGATCCTAAAGCTCACTATAGGTTTGAATAGCTCAACGTCCGTGTTGCCCGGAGCGCAGTATAATAATAACAATATAATGATCTTTATTCATACAGCACTTCTCTTAACAATGTTTTAAAGTGCTTCACAAAACAGAATAAATCCAGACAAGGGGGCAGAGACATGATCCAGAAACAGAATAACTAAAAACTGTTTGATATAAAACAAAAACATCAAACATTACTGGAAGCTTTCACAAAGAGAAAACATTTCAGATGAGATTTAAAATAGATTTTATTGTGATTTATGTGTCTGAGACCAGTGGGCAGGGGGTTCTTTAGTGTTTTGGAAGACCCACCCACCTTTTGTCACGAACTGTGACCTCGACATCCCAAAGGAGGGAATATGATAAAGGTCCAGCTTTCCTGGGAAGGTGGCGTCCATCAAGGACGTGTGCTTGGAAACAGCTGAACTCTCCAGCCGGGCAGCAGATCTGTTAAGTCGTGATGCATTTGAAAGGACCGGATTGTCAGAGGGTTATTTTGTGTTAATCCATCAAGAAATTGCAGCGATATTGACGAGCCAACAGATCAATCAGCAGTCACATCTCCAGAGACGCAGTACCGGGAAAGTTTTAACACATTTCAATCACATCAGTTTACAAAGACTGTTTAGGTTGTGATCTCAAGAAAATGTAGAATTAAATCAATCCCGCTGAAGGTCTCCGCGGCCCTCTCCGAGTCTCACACAGCAGTAAGTGAAAACAGTGTGAACTCTTCAAGCCAGAAGTGAGGTGATTACAGTCGACAGCTTCCTCTGTAGAGCTAATAGAAGAGGAAATAGAGAGGAAGAGGGGAGTGAGGAGCTGAGCGTGGCAGCAGAGAGTGGAGTGGAGTGGGTGGTGGGTTGGAGACGATAGGGATAAAGATTTATTTTTTTCAGAAATAATAACAAAAAAAAAGGAGAGCTGCTCTGTCCTTGTATCTCACCGTCATTATCGTTCTCTTTTTCTCCGGCTGTTTCCCCCGTGTGCTCTCTACCTTCCCTCCCTCCCTCTTTATCTCCTCCCATTATTCTCTCCCATCACACCTCTCCTTGTCAGCATGTTGTTTTCTATTTCTGAAATGAATGCCCTCAGTTTTCATCCCATCCTTCTCCTCCTCACTATCTCATACATGAATACGACGGTAAATTAATGTTTTCCTTTGCCTCTGTTTTGCTTATACACCCCCCCACCCCCCCACAGGTAGTGCTTAATCTGGATTTAATGCTCTATCTCTATGTTTTTGCCTCTCATTTCCTTTCAACCTCCCTCTCTCGCGCTCTTGTCCTCTGACTGTGCCTGTGTGTGACTCTATGTACATATTTAAGTATATTTTGTGCCTGTGTGGACTGTTGGCAGGTTTGGTGTGTTTGTGTTTGTGTGTGTGTGTGTGTGTGTGTTGGAGGAATTTCAAGGTCTCTCACAAAATGTAATCACATATTAAGAAAAGAAGCTGAGAGGCTTTATTAAAGAATATATGTCCCTCTGTAATATTCCATCAAACATTGTTATCACCTATAGTAGGTGAACAGATTTATTTTCTTGGTGACTGCCAATGTGAGTTCTGTATTATTGACAGGGCTACATCTAATCTAACACTGCCAGACTCCCTCTCCTTGCCCAGGGGATTGTGGGTATTTGATTTGGGCTCTGTCTCCATCTGGGCTCCAGCAGGAAAGAGAATTTCAAAGATGAAATGTCATGCTGCTTCCAATACCTTCGGCACGCCGGCTAGTTCAGGCCTCACTCCGCCGTTTGAGAGATGCAGGTGATGGTGGGGGGGATAACGGCTTCACTTAACAGGATAAGAAACAGCTAAATACACGGCATGAACGATGAGGAAACAATAGGAAAATCTACTCTAATCTAGCTCTCACCTTACAAATTAACTTCTGCACATGAGCAGTGTTTGACCATCCTCCATGTTGCCGTGGTATCTCCGCTCATTTGCATATTTTTCATCCTCCAGTGGACTTTTGTCGGCTCTGTGGTGGTTCAAACCACAGCAGAGAGCAGTGCATCCTGGTTGTTGTAGGTTTTTCTCAGGTCATGTAGCACTGATTTCTAAACTGCACACGCCTCCTTTAACATGTCATTTCTACTCTCTGGGCTAAACATGACTGAGACATAATTCACCTCAACAAACTGCATGTTAGGACGGATGCTGATCAAGTGTAGGGCCGAACCTGGAAGCGGTTTTTCATACAGTACAATGAAACTTCCTGTATTTTAGACCAGGGGGTTTTAACAGGAAGTATCATGTTGCCGTGGGGTCAGTTGAGCCCCATTATTTTAACATATATTTGTTATTTGCTGAAGAAAACTTAAGATCGTGATGATTCACGGTTCAAGTTCTAGTGTTAAACATGGTCTTTTTTTATGATCTGAGTGATGGATATAGAATAAGTTGAAACACTGATACTAGTTTTAGCTTATTCAGCTAAATATATAAAAACCTTTATATTCCTGGACCGAAACAAGGTATTAGGTAAATGAAGATGTCTCTCTGCTCTGTCCACCATTCACACCCCCTGAGCTGTATACTGACCTGAGAAATGACACTAAACAGTTTACATTGATTGTCTTTGCCGACTTTTCCTCTAATGAACTGAACTGGAGTGTCTAATGTCTTACAGTAGATAAAATATTGAATTTCCAGAAAGAACTGGTCACTATCGTGTCCGGCCACGGCGACCAAAGAAGAGCAGGTCTTGAGAGCGTCATCAGAAACACCTGAGTCACTCTACCCCCTTTAGCAGGAGCTGCCGAGTGAAAGCAAAGTGGCGTGAAGAGAAGAAGAAAAGCAGCAAAGAGGACGAGAGCAAAGGACGATAAGAGAGGAGAGAGGAGCCAGAGATGAAAGGGGCGAAAGGCATGAAGGAGGGATGACAGGTGGATTAAAAAAAAGAAATTAGCATCAGAGCCGGAGAGGTGGAGGAGAGGCCGAATGTAAAGAGGAGAGAGAAGAGAGGGCACCGATCGATAAACTGAGAGTCTGATATTGGAAACTTCTCCGGTGATCTGTGGAGCGTGGGAGGAGGACAACAGGACACACACACCATCACAGCACACACACTCTCAAACAATAAATAAGTGTATTTCTCTTACATATACAGGCCTAAAGGCAAGTGCACACACACACACACACACACACACACACACACACACACACACACACACACACACACACACACACACACACACACACACACACACACACACACACACACTGATTTCCTTACAAGCCTCCTGCCTCCATGTTTTCACCTCTCGTCAGCACAAAAGAGTCTGATCCTGATTATCCACCTTCTCCTCCCTCCCTCCCGCCTATATGAGGAGCTCTTGTTTCTCCACCTGCTGCTTCCTGCCAAGAGAAATCCCAACGAGGAGGAGGAGGAGGAGGAGGAAGAGGAAGAGGAGGAGGAGGAGGAGGAGGCTTGAGAGTCTACTGAGAACATGAAATCTGGCTCTAATTTCTTTGTGCTTTTGGCCATCCTTCTCATTTACTCCAGTAATATTTTCCTCACTGTCCTAATTGCTGAGATCGAGGGATTCATCATCAGAACAAAGAAAGTATGTTGACCGGCATCAAGACTCGGCTGGTGTCTGGAATAACATTCAAACCAACAGAACAGGTGATTTAACACGCAGCATCTTTGCCAGTCATTGTGTTAGAGGTGCGTTTATTCAGTTGATGGCTTTTTGGTGAAGCTTTGCACAGATGATGAGAGTGCAGACCTCCGTAGGCTGCTCCTCGTCTGAGCTGCAGGCTACAGGCTCCAGGCTCCGGGCTTCTTTAGCTGCTGCCAGCACAACACGCCCAAATCTGTGCCCGACCTGTCAGCAGTGGAGTGGAGTGGTGTGGAGTGGAGTGGTGCTCCGGGCACTGCAGGCAGCGGTTTTTCACAAGGGAGAAGGTTGTATTTTTTAAAGTTGTCCAACAGTGTTAGAGTGCAAGTTAGAGTCCAGCATTCAGAGCGTTGAGGACAGACGACCACACTACTTCATACATGACTGGTTAGCTCAGTTTGCAAAGCATCATAGTTTATAAAGTCATCGTTATTATTATTGTATCATGTAGAAGTAGAAGTTTGTATTGATGTTACAGGAGATTCAAGATTCAAGAAAACTTTATTTGTCCCCAGGGGGCAATTTAAGGCACACGTGAGCAGCAAAGAGGCGTGTAATAAACAAGGCACATTTATTATTATTATTATTAAAAAGAAAAATAAAGGTAGGTAAAAATAAGGCCGCATAATAAGAATAAAATTAAGTTAAAAAATAAATAAAAATTGGAAAATAAACACAGTATCAGTGTAAACAGTGCAGGTTGTATATTTACATATTATTGAAGAGGTAGTTGTGTATAATAAATAATAATAATAAATAAACAGAGGACAGTTGTATGACAGACTGTAAAACAGACCTTAAGGTGCATATTAATGTAAATAAGAGAGTCTCTTAGAGGGGGGGGTGTTTAGGAGACGCTCTGAGGTTTGCATCAGGTTTACACTTTGGTTAAGGTTATAGATAAAGAGTTAGTTATTCTTCAGGCTCTCAAGTGGAGCTCGTGACATTTGAAAGCATCCACACACACACAGCTGGACTACCGATAGTCAGTCCGATAGTTAATCAAAGCTCGGTGTATGTGAAACTAACTGAATTCTTTATTATCTTCCGCTAGAGAGTTAAGCCACACACACACTGGTAGAGTGGAGGAGTCGACTGGCACAAAGAGATGTCTGAGAGAATATTCTAGACAGTTGGGCGAATCATAAGCACAAGTGGTTTTTAAAAATGAAAAAGTAAAACATAGGATCAGTTGCGGTGCAGATATACATTTGGCGTGTTACACTTCTGCTTTCAAAGGTCAACAACTAAATGTCATTTCAGTATTTTCAGTATTTTCCATCACACAGTGAAGTTCCCCTGAACGGAGGTGTGGTCACCTGTGGAGCACACTGCTGGAACAGTGACGTGTTCAGACACTGTTATTGTCTCTGGCTTCAGGAGGAAGATGACATTACTTCCTGGAGCAAGGTGGCCAACACACACACACACACACACACACACACACACACACAGCATAAAACCCCCAAGGCTCCTCTTCAATAACAATCGAACCATGTAGGTCTAGTGAATTAATAACTGCGCCATGTTGTATAAATATTGATGAGGGTGTGAATACATCCAGAAGCTCTCCTCGCAGGGATAATTTATTTTTCTCATTCCTTTCAATTGCCGTGTGCTCCCACCAGTGCTGAGTACTGCCTGTACTGTTTTAGCTCTCTGACCATGAGCAGGGTTGGGTTCAAAATTATTGGAAATAATTTCGTCCTGAATTAGAGAACATTAGTATTCAACACAGGACGTCTTACTTTATTCCTTTAAAAGCTCCAGTAAAGTGTTTCTTCTGGAGATAAACGTGTTCTCAAAAGAATATTTCATCTTCTCATTAAAGGTGTCGTATTTAATATTTTCTCTTTAAAATGTAGAGAAACGACTTTTGTTCTACTTTTTTTTTTTGTTGTTGAGATGTGTTCGTATATATTATCTTATATTATATTGTGTTCAAATCCAGAGAAATCTGTACCTGTATTCACGGTAATGATGCGTTTCATTTGGTCCGCTGTCATAAACAGGAGATGGTGAGGAAGAATAAAAGTGAATTCATTAAAACAAACGAGAGACGATGATCAAAAGTAAAGTAATACTGCCGCAGCTCATGTTGAGTTTTAACTGTGAAGCATTTCACACTGCAGCTTCTGTGAAAATATAGCGATAGAATTAGTAGAACTTCATTAGTTATACTTGTTTCCCTGAAGTGACTGAGGCTGATGATGTTTAAGCTGTTGTGCATAGTAGTATAGATCCTTTATTGATCCTTCACAGCAGCAGGACAGACAGACAACACTTAAGGCTCAAAACCAATAGTAAAAAAGGAAACATATTAATAATATGTACAATCTGAAATAGAATAATACAACATAAGACTATTATACAATATAAAATAACAATAATCAATACAGTCACACACAGTCTGCATTTCAGGAGTGAAAATATTGAACGTCTCCTTTATTGGAGTAATTCATCATCTTCTAAAAACAACTGATCAGGTTATCAGAGGGTTTCTGACTCTGCAGTCATCAGGGATGAACTCTGTCACCAGGTTGATATTAAATAAAAGTAACCGTCGGTGCGATGCCCTGTCCTCACCCTGTCCTCACCCTGTCCTCACCCTGTCCTCACCCTGTCCTCACCCTGTCCTCACCCAGCTCTAATAGACACTTATCTTGAACTGTTAAGAAACAATCCCTTCGACCTTTCTCTAGTAATACAGTCATGTTTTAGAAGGAGCTGATTTGATTTGTTCCTCTGAGATGAGATGCCGTAACTAGAAAGCTGCTTTAATCAGATGATTAAATGAGTCTGACTGTACTCGTATCTTGTTGTGTGAAAGCAGTTTGTTCCTCCTCAGATGTTCAATAAAACTGATCAGATTGGAATCTTTTGAGTATCGAGCTCTCAGCAGCACCCTGAAACCGTCACTGAACTCCACGGGAGCCAGTGATGAACTTTGTGAGGAGAAATGATCAATGATCCTCTGCAATTCTTTACCCATGAGGATCAATTACCAATCTATTACTCTCACTGATTAACTATTCAACCTCTTGTAGTATTGATCAGGATCAATACCGATACATCGCCACCGTTAATCCACTTCACCCCCCCCCTCAGAGGCCTCTAATGCTGTTTGGTTCATTACTCATGTACATGACTAAGTGGCCGACGTGCTGCAGATCCCAATCCATTTTCTAAATCAATTGATCGCCCTCATTGATTACTGACTCAGGAGGTTTTTAGTGTGACCTCGGCCAAAGACGCACATACATGCTGAACACCACATACGCTGATCCACATGATCACCGCATCGACGGCCGGCGTGCTCCCAGCAGGCTGCACGTGTGCTGATTAAAAGCCAAAAGTGTGTTCTGCATGCTTATACAGGCGCCGTGCACCTGCTGCTCCGCTATCCTGCGTCTGATGCAGTGTTTCCTACATTATATATGATATTATATTCACAATAAACAAAACAGTAAGTGGGGAAATGATGAATGTGTGGGCTCAAGCGCTTTCTTTTGAAAGAGCAGCTCGGTTCTTGTCGTTGTTTGTTGAGGGGAAATTTTATAGCAGCAATTAAATTTCATACTAAACAGCTCAGAAACATTACCTGATAGAAAAATGTCCAACTTCTTCACCAACCGAGAGACAGGAGAGCATTTCACAGTCATCAGTGTGTCTGCATGTCATTAGAAATGTAAGAAAAAAACCTTGAGTGCACTAGAAACATGTGTGTTAGTACTGAAGATCTGTGTTGTCCTGCAGTGAAAGGTGTTAATCAGTTGTGTATCAGCAAGCTGCACATTCTGGTAATCTGTACTTGTGTGTATGTTGGTGATGAAAGACTAACACGTATGAACATCCAAAAACAGATACATGTTGTGCTAAAAAAATGCATGAACAGCAATCGTGCTGCAAATAAGAGCGAATGTAAAACAGGACATGTTGCACAGTTTGTGTGGTGTGTTTCTCCGAGCCGTCCCTGAGAGCACACGGTTCACATTTACAGCTTGTTAATAAAACAGCAGCGACGTGACAGCAGCGAAAAAAAGGTCCCGTGGCCACCTTAGAGAATCAGCATTAGCATTATTTCCTCTTTTAAAAGTCAATTAGTGTGTAAAATCATTAAGTGGGAGCTGAGCTTGGTGCTGCGACGTCTCCTTAATGAGACAATTTGAAATTAAGTTTGTTGTCCTGCTTTAAAGAAAAAAAATAAATAAATAAAACGACGGCGGCTTCGAACAGCATTTAAAACCAGTAATTGTTTAAGACAAACAGACAGCAGTTCAGCATGTCTGCATCCAATTGGAAAGGAAAATATTCCGGCACCAAATTGAAGGGGGAGTTTAATTGGAGCACATTGCAGCTGATTTAGAACGGCACATTGTTTACGTCTAGACAGCTGGCCAACACTCACATTCATATTCATCATATTCTCGGCCGATAACACAGATTCTAGCTTTGGTGATTCACAACAGGCTGAACGCAAACACGACTGTGGTTACCGCCATCATTATTTTTATTAGAGATGATGTCTTGTCCTTGCCAATGGAAGTGTCTCCTTTTCATGATAATGCCTGTTCTTTCTGTCTCGTTGCCGTTTCTGTCAGGATCTCTCTGTTTATTACTGCAGCCTCTCCTCTGTGGAGGAGACACAATCCTCCCGCTTCGTCGTGACGACTGCGCCTCCATGTTTGAACAGTCTCCTGTGAATTCACTGCAGGAGAAGTCCTCTCAGTCATCTCATTAGTGAATGTGGCTTTAATTTCATCAACTCATTGGGCAGAATCTTTGATCTTTGACACGAAACCCAATATTTTTATATACAGTTGAGTTGAAATAATAAGAAATGAGAACAGAAGTGCTCCAGAGTGCTCACAGAAATATGAAATGTGAAGTAAATGTCAGAAAAGGGATGAAAGCAAAGACTGAAGCTCCACACAGTAGTCCTACGATCATTAACCTGCAACCAGTCCAGACAGCAGAAACACGTAACCCACTGTGTAGTTTTGCATCACAGTTTAGACGTCTCAACTGATTTCAGCCAATGAAATGAAGCATCCAGTCAGAGTTCACACCTGGCAGAGCTCTCTCAGACAGACCTGTGTCTCCATGGGCAGAACTTCAGGAACAAACTGTTATCCGAGGAGGGCCTGCACACACTTGGCTGCAACAAGCCGTGAAAGCTCAAAGGATAGTTGAGAACGTGCACCTTGCATTTATTAAGTGTGTCACAGCTATGGCATGCCACCGCATGATCGCTGATGAGCCGAGCAATTTAAAAAAAGAAAAAAGAAAGAAAAATCCCCCATCAAAAATGAAATTCAGCTTAATTTTTCAATTATTCTGATGTGTCCCTTAGCGGCAGTTTTGGCTCTTATTTGCATAATTGGCTCTCTCAGCCTATCAAACCATCTCAGTCTCCACCTCCGTGGTTTTTTTCCGTTGTTTTCCAGCGGCTGACCCGAGGCGAGCCGCACACCCAAATTATTCTGAGGCTTCAAAAAGCTCATTAGGTGATGAAACAAGATGGGCCACACATATTTGTTTACAGCCTATGGTCTCTGCTCAACCTGCAGAAGGAAGTACTTCGTTCTGCCACCTTGAAGTGCAATTTTCTCCCCTCTCCTCCTCCCCTCTCCTCCCCTCTCCTCACCCTCTGTGACATATCAGTTTCTGCATTCAGATGTATTCTCCAGAAAGCAGCCTGGTGCTGTGCTGTTCGTGTCTGATGTGTTTGTCTTCAGCGCTGAACGTTCACGACGCCACACCTTCTATTGTTGAATACGCTGTAAGCCGACCTGGTCCGAGGTGTCAGCGAAACATCCGCAGCGTGAGCGCTAAGTGGGATCATGAGAGGTCTTATTTCTGACAAACGAGACTGTAATGACGCCGTAGTTTGGCTTCGCACTCATCTCATAATATACCTTTTCCATCCCTCACTTTTCCCCCCCTCGCATCTATCTATCCACACTATTCCTTTTTCTGTCATGTTGGAGTTTAACAACTTGATTTAGAGCCCCATATTTCAGAGCAGACCTTCTGCTGTGATTCATCACCTCTCCCTCCCTCCCTCCCTCCCTCCCTCCCTCTCATTCTGTCTCTCTCTTTAGCCCTTTCTACCTCTCTCCATTGACCACCCATCCTGTAGAGCTGCAGTAGGTCAGTGATGGATTTCTACGGAGCGTTCATAGAAATGAACACACACCGACAGCAATGACCTGAGATTTATTCTTTGCTCTCTTTTCTCTCTGTAGTAAAAGAAAGGTATAATAGAAACCAGATTTATGTCCACGTCTTTTGTGTTTGACTTTTTCCTCAGTCTGTGTGTCCTTGTTGTGTTCCCGCTCTGTGTGTACTTAGCTTAGGGCTGTGGATTTGTCCACTCATCTCTTCATCTCTCTATCCGAGGTGTTGGCTCAGGCACTTCTTATTGAATGTTAATGAAGCACGGCGTCGAAGCAGGAGCAGTGCAGTAACGGGGCATAACCATGTAGGATAAGTGAATCTTCCAATCTTTAAATGTTTAAATTTAAATGTAAAATAAAAAGTAAATCCAATGTAATATGCTTCGTTTTTCATAAGTTACTTAAAATTGCTAGTCGATTAGAAGAACTTCTTCCTTTCAGTCGTTCACATGACCAACATTTAAGCACACTCACTATATAACTGTGTGAAGCTGACACCCGCTCTTCAGAATAGTCTGTTTGTTTTGGGTTCATGCAGCCTGCAGGAAGTAGAACAAACCAGATGAGTTGGCCTAGATAGAAATAGTAAAGTGAAGAACATGTGGAGGGAAATATGACGTGACCACGAAAATAAAAAGACACAAAAGCAGACAGAGAAAAAAGTGGAAGGTAGAAGTGACAAAAATGGAGAAGGCCACTTTGATATTCATCCTGTACGCTGAGGGAGGGGGGGGGGGTTCGGTCTATCGGCTCAGGGACGCCGAAGCACTCGACCGAATCATCCACCTCATCAGTCATTCAAAACACCATCAGTCAGCCGGGAAATCGCCCATCAAACAGATGCACTCACCCTCAGCGCACCTCAGCCTCACACCAGATAGATCCGTCTGACTGACTAACACAAGCTCTCCTCTGATTGGTCGGTAGGAGCCATCACCCAAACAACTGCACAGGAGTCATCACCTGTGTTAAAGAGAGTTAAATTTAAAGTGTGTGTGTCTGTGATCCAACAGGGAAGCGCTCATGTTTTAGCTGCTTCCCACTGAACTAACGCGACCTTCGCTCCCCTCTGAGCTCCTCCTGATGTGAGAGAGAGATACGAGGACGAAGGAATCTTATTCACCAATCAGAATATCCTCACGCGGCATCGCTTCCAGGAGATATATCATCTTATAATGTCATAGTTAAGACAACACCTGATGCTCGTTGACAGCTGCTCCAGAAGGATTATGGATTTATTGCAGCATCAGGGTGTCACACACTCTGACGGTGAAATCTGCAAGCTGTGTGAATAAAATCTATAACTTGTTAAAGAAAGGCTGCAGGTACAGTAAATAATCCTATTTCAGGCTCAGGCTGATAATGTGGAGCTGAAAACACCTGTGACTGCGCTGCTCTATTGGATAAATCAAACCCACACACACTCGATAAGAGAATACGCTTGAAAGAAACTATTAATCCACTCATAATTCTGATTAAACGGAATTCATTTCATTAAGAAAGACATAAATAACGTCGTTTGGTGCTGCTGTTCCTGTTTTCACAGGTAGGCAATCATGCATTAGTACTGCTATTGTAGTGATACTGTTTCCATGACAACATTTATGTAGAAAGGGTGTTGGCCGTCCGGTAAAACACTTGTGTGCAGGACAAGGACACACCTGCACTGTCCCGTCTACCGTGGAAGCCTCCCCGGCTCCTTTAGAGACGCATTTAAACATCTCTGATAAAGTTGAACCTCCATCGATTTGTTTCCTGCGTCATTGGATGGAGGACAGCGGCGTGCGGTCAGGAGGAAGCATAATTGGCTAAACAGAGTCTAAACCTTGGTGTTGTGGCTCATCCAGGTGGAACTTGGACTAAAACTGTGCCACGTTTCAATCCCAGTCCGTCCTCGTGCCGAAAACAACGTGGTTAAAAAGAGGAACGTTCCCATAGGAAAGGATCCCTGTTGAGTTATTCTAACCTCTGCTGCTTGGTGGCCTGAGCTGGAAATAACATTCATGCCGACATCCAAGTGGCCATTTTAGAAGAAGGGACCTGGTTTCTGTGATTCGTCCGACTTAACCTCCATACTGTCAGGTGCATAGTTCAAATCCACCCGATTACATCTTCACAGAAATGTTCCTTCACCTGCTACCACTGCTGTAAAGGCCATTTAGTCAGTGAGTGAGTTCTTCAGTTTTAAAGTCAAAGCAGACGAATTCCTTAATTCTAGTTTTGCTCTGTGATTCCTGATAAACCTCATTATAGAGCAATCAAACAGTTGTATGAGCCTCTTGTTCTAGATGTTTGGTGCCTTCAATCATGTCCTTGGTTCTACTTGAGTGTGTGTATAGGTGTCCTAATCTATTGCTACTCAGCTTAATTAATAGACAAACATCATTATTGCATAATTAATCACCCTGAGGTGAGACTAAAATGATCACTTTGGCTTGTTAGAACGTGTCTGTGTGCCTCATTAAAACAGAAATCTGTTCTCCTTCTTCCTATGGACACGTTATAGAGGCTGAATATAACCTCAGTGGTGTTAGAGCTATTATTTACCCATGTGGCATAAGAAGGATGCATTAATTAATATGTCAGCGCAATATCTTGAGTTTTGAAGAAGAAGAAGAAGAAGTTTATTTTGATTTATTCAGTAATTCAGCGCAGCACAAACCGACCCTGCTGCCATGTTATCCCTTAGCTGAGGTAAAATATGAAACACTTGGGGCGTGACGGTGTATTTTCTCTTTCACAGCATTTTGTAATATTTATTTTTTTTACTGTTAAAGACTAAACAGCAAGCCTTGGGATAACTGAGTCAACGTAATTTGGCCAGAATAAAGTCCTGCTTTGCTCAGCGGAAAAAGTCCTCGCTTGCTCTCCTTCTAGTCCAGAATAAACGAGGTGAATTCAGCTATATTTATTTTCAATAAAAGCAAAAACATAAAACCATAAAGGCTTTTTATCATACAGTTAACAAAATAAAAGTGAGGTTAAAGGTCCCATATTCTCTGGTAAAAATCAGGTTTATGTGGTTTAATGCTATAAATTAAAGTTATTCTAGTGCGGGATAAACAATGGCGGGTGGGCGGGGCCGGGGGAGGTCACATGATCAACAGATCCTCTTGTGACATCATAAGGGGAGCCATATCTAAACAGCACACATTTCTTTAAAGATGGAGGAAGCAGGAGGAAGATTGACTGTATATATTCAGGTTGAAAAGACATTTTAAAAAAAAGCATTCTGTATAACACGGGGCCTTTAAAGCACCATTTCTGGGAGTAATTCTCATAAAAATGTCCATATGATAAAGAGCTGGATGTCCGTGAATGCGACACTGAGCCCCCTCAGCTCGGAGCTCAGCGCTGAAATGAAAACTTAAGCCTACATAGGAAATCAAATCTACCAGGAATCAAAGAAAACGGATTTCCTTTGAAACTGATGCCTGATGGATATTTGAAAATGTTTTGGCTGCACCCAGAACCTCTCTGTTTAATAGACGGCATTAACCTTCAATCCGAGTACAAATCAGATGGAGGAAAAACAACAGGCGGGTGTGAAATCTTTACGTTCAGCATGCAGCAGGATCGTCTCCAGGAGGGGGAGAGGGTGGTGGAGGTCCGTGGCTAGATGGGAGACGCTCTGACGGGGCCTGAGATGGGTGGGCAGCCCCCGGATGTGGAGCTGAAGGGAGGTGGGGTAAGGGAAGGAGGGTGAGAGAGAGAGAGAGAGAGCTGAAGGATCCACAGGGGAGAGAGACTCATCACTGACCATCTGCCAGCCTCCAGCCTCTACCAACACACACATAGATAGATGTACACAGACCAGCTTGCCTACATACGTCCACACACACAGAAATACAGCTCACTGCATCTCAGGTGAGCAGAATATCCACGTCAGGGGTGTTTTCAGCATTGTTTAGTGGGTCTGTGTTTGTTGGCAGGATGCAGGTCGGCTCACAGCCCTTCTGCCAGCTCCCTTCTGAATTGCTGCTTCTCTCTCAGGATAAAACAACCCTCCCTCCCTTCCTTCATCCATCCATCCATCCATCCATCCATCCTCTTCCTCCACTCCTCCTTCTCTCTGCAAATACAGACTCAGTCCATCTGTCCGTCCCTCCAACACCCCACAACCACTTCATTCACACACAGTATGTGCCGCAGTTACACATGTGAGAATATGCATGAATGAAAACGAGGGATTGTTGGTCAATGTGTCCGATCAACGATAGATGATACTGTCGTTTCTTTACTGGAAGCCATGCAGTTCTTTGTGTAGTGAGCTAGATTTTATCATAAATGAGGATGAGGATGCACAAAGAAGTTACATTTTCAGCAGCTTGCTCAAAACCTCAATACATTAAATGACAACTATCAGCAAATAAACTTAGTGTTTGTGGACAATTGTTCACCCTGGACCCCCTAAGAACATCTCATTGTTAATATTAATGCAGGTTAACCTTCTTAAAGTGTTTAAAGACCACCAGCAGCAGCACATGTCCATTATTCAGACTACATGTGTTGCTCTGTGTTAATCAGAGAGCGGATTAGGGCCTTATCAGGCTGATAGATGATGGTTATTAATAGGATCTGGGTGAGTTGTCATTTCACTGAGGAGAAGTCTTTACTCCAAAGTTTCTCCTGTTTCTTATTTTAGCTCTTTAGTCCGTCTGTGTGTGTTCTTCTTCACACGTTAGTTTCATGAGGACGAGAGAGGTCTGCTTGTGACTGCATCTCTCTCTCTCTCTTCATCTAGAACAGTTCAACCTGTTAATCCATCAGTCTGGCATCCATTTATCCAATCATCCGTTCATCATCTGCCCATCTTTTCCAGCCGTGCAATCACACGTCCCCCCATTAACCCATCAGCCCTTCTGTGCAGCCATCCACCCATTAATCCATCCATCCTTTATCCATTAGTGCATCCAACTATCACTCCACCCACCCATCCATCCATCCATTCAATAATCAATCGATGCAATCATGCATTCATCATGTCTCCACCTGTCTATCCATCCACCTGTCTGTCTCTCTCTCTCTTTCCTTCCCTTTCTTCTCCTCCACCCTTCACCTTCTCCTCCCACCAGTCTCCCTCTCCTCCATCTCTTCATCTGACAGGTGACAGACTTTTTTTTGTGTGTGCATGTTTTATTCATAGCTTTGGGTTATTCATCCACCTCGCCACTGTTTGTTTATCCTGCCACAACAAACGGTAAGAGGAATAATTTCCTCACTCCCTCCTCTTCCTCTCTTCCTCTTCAGATGTAATGTAAGACCCTCTTGTCTGAGCCTGAACTGAGGATGATGTCTTGTTAATATCCCAAACCTGCCTGCAGCCTGGTAAACTGCTCACTAATGACCAGGGTCAGAAAAGCCTCCTGCTAACTTGGCTCTTAAAGTTTGGCTGTAACTGGTCATGTGACCTGCAGCAGCAGCTCTGGCAGGGAAACATTGGGAGTTCTCCAAAACTCGGTTTGACGGAGAAAATAATGATCTTTCTTCCTGCTTTCTATCCATCACTGATTCCTGCAGTCTTCATGCAGCACAGACATGCTTATACATAGTCTGAACCACTGTCAGCACATTTGGATTCATGTATATTCATTCATTCAGTGTGTGATGAAATGTTCAGGCTGCCAGAAAAACAGCAATCAATCATCTCAGAGTCTGACTGTTAAAGATCCTGAAACTCTATTGAACAGTTTCACAGAGTTAGATGTGTACTGTGAGTTCCTGCTTTGGATCGATTTCAAATGTAAGTGTTAATGCCATGCTATTGAGTTTTAGCCTTAAAAAAAAAAAAGAGTTGAGTGCATCCTCCAGCCACAAGGAAGTAAATAACCCAAGTAATTGCTTGGACAAGTTGAGAAATAAAGTTAAAAGTTGTGTTTCACTGACTGAGCACGAACATAGATAGATAACAAGTGACAGAAACTCATCTTTGGCAGGCTCCGAAATAAATAGATAAAAACACACAAGACACAGAACAAAGACAAACATCATGTGATATATAAATGAGCAGGACTTTATTTTGTTATTTCAGACTGTTCAGGGAGGTGACGGCAGTGGGAATAAAAGACTTCTTGTATATGTTTTTCCGGGAAAGTGGGACTTTATAGCGGCGACCTGATGGTAACAGTTGGAAGGATCGGTGCAGAGGGTGGGTGGGGTCCTGCCTGATGGTGGGGGCTTTCCTGGTAACTGCCGATCCAATTATTTTCCCAGCCTGTTTTATGATGCGGGACAGTTTTGTTTTCCTTTTTGGTTGACCATGATTACATGAGTGTGTTTGACCCATCCATCCATCCATCCATCCATCCATCCATCCAGCCCAACCTCCACCCTACACACACTCTGTTGGTCTTCTTCATTACCTGACTTGCTTCTCATCTCTCCTGAAAAGATGCCCACTGTTGTTGTTTTCAGTACGAGGATGGGCGGTTAAAAATAGATTGCTGCGAGCTCACTTCAATCTTGAAGTCAAGAAATTAGAGCTGCCTGTGAAACCCTGGATTATGTTCAACGCCTGTGCTTCTGAAGGATTACAATATGTCTGCTGATGGTGGTTATGGTATTACTAAGGTTAAGGGAAGATCGTGTTGTTGGTAAATAAGCTGAGGATGATCTTTGGTGAAGGTGAGGAATAAAAAAAACCTGTGGTTACAGTGAATAAAAAGATGAAAGTCAGACTCCTCGACCTTCACACCCGTTCTATGTGCTTCACTCCTCAGACGGAGCAGCACTTCTAGCTTCGGCAGAGCCTTTTGATCCTATCTTCATCTTTTCTGAGCTTTGTTTAAATCATTCATGGGAGCAAATTCAGGAGGCTAATCGCGCCGCACAGCATGGTGTGGATGTTAAGCAGAGACTTGACATCATATCCGGGAGGGGGGAACATCAGTAAAGTCGACTTGGCTTCGCTTCAAAACGCAGACATGGGGGGCTAATGCCTGAATAACATGAAGTCCCCTGCTAATGCTTGTACTATGTGAAGAAGGCTCGTGGCTGTTCAGGCTATCAGTGGATTATAGACCCATTTACTTCCCTCCACTTCCTGTAATGGTCCAAGTTTGCTTTGAACAAAAACTCCAACCAATAATGCGATCTAATAATTCTTATGAAACCCCTCACCTTTCCATTTGTCCCCTGACGTCGTGTGTTTCAACAAGACACAAGCGTGGCACCACAAAAGCACGTTTTCCATTTGCAGAAGATGGAAATGAAAACACTGAGATGTCGTACAAGTAGAGATAGTGTTACCAATTAGAAGCACAGAGCTAAAACTCCATCTCCCACTGTTACAGAACTCCTCCAAAGCCCATTTACAGCTGAATGTAACAGAATGTCAGCGGAGCAGAGTGCTGCACAGCGGGCCGGACCGTCAACAAAGCCAGACTGACTCTCTCCCGTCCACTTATCGCTCCTCTCATCTTAATAAGACCAGGGCAGCAGCATCCCTCCCACGAGGGGCCAGGCTGTCCGGCTCTGAACCACACTCTCATTACCCAGACACATTGGCCTCTGCAGTACGGAGGGCGTCTTCCCGAGCTGACACTCGGCCGTCCCAACTTGCTCATTTAAAACTGAAATGTCAACATCCTCTCTGAGTGCCATCATCAATATCTGTAACCAGCACTGCGGGGGGGGGGGGTCTGCTTTTATCGGTGCAGAGCTGCTAGTTTTTGTGCCGAGTTGAAGACGAGGGATGGGATGATGCTTGATTTAGATGTGGGATAGCGAGACGCAGTGGAGAGGATCAGATTTGACGGTTGAATAGATCTCCATCTTTGATGCATTTAGCCGCTTCTGTGTGTCTCTAATCCAAAAGATTCAATTCACTTCCTTTCTGTGCAAATTCAATGGCGCTGAGTCTGATTCACGATCTCCGAATCTCCTCAGGACGTCAGGATGTTTGTGCTTTATTCCAAACAGGGATAAAGTGGACGTGCAACATGGGGATTATTCTGTGGAGATCTGTTTACGTGTGACATTTTACAGTTGGCGTGTTGCACATTAAACATTTTAGTGCACGGACCTTATGCACAAACCTTTAGAGCAGACGTGTCAAACTCAAGGCCTGCGAGATCATTTCATGTGACTATTAACAAAGGCCTGATAATGACACACCGATCAGCTGATCAATGCATCATCAGCGCTGTCTGTCTGTCGGAGGTGAACCTGTGTGTCCTGTTTGTGGAGCTGATGTGGCCGTAAATTAAAGAATATAAGTATAAGACGACACTATGAGACAAAACATGAGGACACGTATAAAAATAAAAAAAAGAATTTAAATTTTCATTTATTTTATTGTGGAAAAGTTGTTGAAGTTTGTTTAAATTCATATTTC
>NC_092015.1:1879034-1909034 GCF_042242105.1 Pempheris klunzingeri | reverse complement strand
ACATACTGTTAATTCATTACTTAATACTAATTACATATTAATTTTGTCCCCAACCATCAAGAAGTCATTTCAAACACCTGTGACTTGTGGGATTCTGTGTTTTTCTGCTACGCAAGTTGGAAAAGTTTCACCATTTCTATATGAAAGCTTCTTTAATATGTGGATTAATGACGATTTGAGCAGTTCATCTACAAAGGTTTAGAGCAGGTTGCTCCAGGAATAACTTTAACTTTAACCACACGCTCAGTTCTCATCACTTTGACTCTTCCTCTGATGCTTTCTCTTCAACGCCACGTAGCCACGCTGGAGAAGCCACTCTGCCACGAAGCTTTAGAGGGTTTTGGTTGCAGATTGGAGTTGAACAATAGCGAGGAGCAGGCGTGCAGAAACAAAAGACTCTCAGTCGGTGACAGATTTTAGGTTGCTGCTAATGGGAACCAACGCTCGGAGACCTGAAGCTCATAGAGAACGATCATCTCCATTCGCTTAGAACAGAAACCACAGGGGATGAGTGGAGGAGAGAGAGGGAGAGAAATAAAAGAGATTTAGTAAATGCAGAGGAGACAATACATTTGTGAAGTGTGTTATTAGAGCGGGTTTTGTGTTCTCTAGGTTTTGATCTCACGGATCTTGGAAGAACAAGATAGCAGTGAGACTATTTATTATCCAGATGCGTCTCCTCATGTTCACAGCACACAGGAGCACCGGTGCTATTTTCACTTTTGGTATTACATTTCTCAGCACGTTTACATAGGTTTGCTTCACCTTCTTTAAATAAATTCATTAAACAGGAGGCTGAAGGAGTCACTGGGGGTGACTGTGAGGTGCCACATATTAGCACCACCTTTGGACAAACTGTGCTGTCAGTAAAGGGACGTAAATATTGGGATGGCCTCACAGTTTGGTAGGGGTTTGAAGTTTGAAGTTTAAGAGTCAGAGTCTGGGGTAAAACAGCGTTTTTACTACTTTTCCTTTGACCTTTGTGTTTCCCAGCTTCCCTTTTTCTTGCCTTTCTTTGTGTCTTTCTCTTCAGCACAACCTCACCTCTGTGATTCTACAAGTATTTATTTATTTTGACATAATATATGGACACACTGGATGTAAAAGTGCAACAGAAACACAAAATCTGAGCAGGAACTAGTTGGATCTTTGGAGGAGCGGGGGTCTGCGCGGACACCTCCTCTCGTTCAGCATCCTCTTCATCCTCTGAAAGGAGTCTTCCTCACAATCAGAACGTTCTTCCCCAGATTCAGCATCTTCTAACTCGTAGAAGAGCTGTAGTGAGCCACTTCGGCTCTTCATAACTTTAGTCTTAATAGGCCGATCGACAAAATTCAAACACTTGTAAAAAGTTTGAAGTGTCCGCTTTCCAACAGTCTTTGAATGGAGCACCTGCGTGCTTGTGTCACAGCTTTACGTTTTCAAATGTGCGACATGTGACTTTGACACCGTGTGGCGGTCCCAGACTCTGAAGGGTTAAGACCCATCTCAAACAGAAGCTAAAGGCACATTAGGCCTGCGATCACTCTTGTCATGCTGTAGAATCTTTTCTTGGACTTGTATTTGTATATTTGTGTTATGATATTGTCACTTTTTCTCTCTTTTTATTGCCTGCCTTGGGACTACAGATGTAAATTAGCATTCTTGCTAACTCTGTCCCTATCAAATAGACAAGTAAACACTCCTCTTACACTGCCAGACAGACGTGGAGCCTGAGATGTGATTGGCCACCAGATTACAGTCCCAGGAACTAAACTAAAGGAACTTAATCCTGAACGAAAAAGAGTAGTTTTTGCATTTCTGCTGCATCTGAGGAAACACGGAGATGAGATCAAGTAGACGAGTAAACAACGTGAAGGCTTTAATTCAGGCATGAAAACACAAGAGAGTCACTGTGTCGATCTTGTAATTTCATGCTGGGTGACTCCGATGTTTCACTTTTATTTTTATTTTTTTGAAAGGAGACGTGGGTAGGTGGAGAGAGAAACTGAAAATGCCATAAAATAAGTCATCTGTCTACGAAGTGATGATAGTTGATGATTTTTTTTAGTTTTCCAAACGAATTGCATGCTTGGAAAAAGAACATCGTGTCCTGTCGCCTTCCAAAAACTAGACATTTGATTATGACGAAGGTCTCTTGATAAAACACCAAATACTTTTAGTTATGTAAACTTAACGAGACCTTAATCACAGAGGTGCTTGGTCAAGAAACACCTCATTGTGAAAGACACTGACGAATGATGCATACCTAAATCAGTATTTTGTATTATGGGGATTTTTTTTGCCAAAAAAACCGACTGGTTCTCGATACGTGTGCAAATGAATGCTGTACAAACTTGACTTCAGTAGAAACATCAGAAAACACAGCAGGAGCTTTTTTCAGGGACTGAAAACAAAGTTAAAACTCCAGATGCTGAGTTTCCAAAAACAGTTTCTTTTGTTGGAAAGGGTTCATCTATAAGTGAAATAGTGTTCACTTACACTGAAGGGATGTTTGACCTTTGGATGTGTGAGAGAGCCCAGCAGTCGTGAAATCTGTGGAGAAACTATGGGAACTTTCACCAGGACGTTTTCTAAACTCCCGATAAGTTGTCAAATCTACGTTTTGTGATTTTCCACAAAGATTTTATTCTTTCTTCTCTGATCCTGTATTACACCCTGTAGGGAAGTTCTCTTTTATCTCTCACTTTCCACAGCTCGGTCAGAGTTCAGCTGCCGAACAGCAGGCCTGCAGCTTGCAGGGAGTCGGGCCCAGATTCAGTAAAGGTTTGCAGAGGGAAGAGCGCTCACCATGGCCCCAAAATGAATCAAATCAGACAGCCGTGCTTTGGAATAACTGCTAGCAGTGAGTGAAAGCTCCTAATGTGTGGTCCAAAAGACAACAGGTGTCTGTGCCCTCTCGTGGATAACTGAAGTGTATAAGATGTGTTTGAAGCTTCACCACATATAGCAAAGAATATAGAAGTTAGAATATTCTTTGGTATAACGTATCATGACACAAAAATGTTGAAATAGTTTTCATGGACAGACTGACTGACTGATCCAGTGGTTGATTGTCATCTTTGCACTTTAAACTAAAGTCTAATTCATAAAACTACTACAACATTAAAAAATCAGTTGTGTGAAGATGTTTAAAACAATCAGCACTTGAAATTTATCTCTTTAACCTTTTTTTATTCGCCAGCTTGTTATTTTTGGTAAATGAAAAAACTGCTTTTTGCTATAATAAATTCCATTTTGCACTTTTCCTGTAAGAAACAACCATTTTTAGATTTTTTTTAGATTTTTAAGAACTACGAAAGTCACAACATTTGCATATTTAGGAATAAATTGTACATTTCAGTTGTTAGTCTGCTTAATAAGAACCTTAAGAGTATTGAAGGTCACATCCTGTGTCTGTTTGTATCTTGCCGACACCCCTGCTTCATGCTCTTATACCTTTTTTAACATAGAACCGCTCTGAAAGGTGATGTTGTGAGTTTCTATGAGTGTTGGCTTGATAAAGATGTGTGTCAGTACCTCAGTGTTGTGCTCAAGGATACTTCAGCAGAGCAGCTGTTACACTTCACTGAGATTTCAATTCCAACCTTCTGGCTAAATGACATTCCCTGCTGCCCAGAACATCACAACAGAACAACAACCTTGTACGAAAAAGCAAGAATACAATTTCCTCAGAGAATATATATTCTTGTCATGTGGACAGAAGTCTCACTGTTCTGTGCTTCTCTTGTTTGTCGGCCCTTTTTTCCTGCTGAGTCATCTCTTCCCAACCTTGTGTAGGTTACATAACCGAATGGTGGCAGACTCAGACGTCTCGTCTCTCCGTCTGAGCTGCAGGGTTTGCGTGCACCTTTCCGTGAATGGACAGCTTTTTTTTTTTCAGTGCGTCCGTGTCGGCTGACTCTGACGCTCCTTTGAGGACGTTATGGAAGTTCTGGAAGTCACAGTTCACAGCACACACATATCAAATCACTTTATTTCCTGAATGTATTGGTGACGGCCTTGCTGATGTGTCTGCTACCCTGCTGTTCTCCATCCTGACTCTGGAGAAGTGGGCGTCGAGTTGCCTGACCACACCTGTAGGTGATCTCTCTCTGGGGCTGAGTTGCTGGCCAGCAAACCTTTGTAGTTTAGAACAGTCTTATTTCTGTTAAGTTATGTTTAACTCCTTAACCAATGCTTAATTTAGGCTGCAGCCACAAAATACTCAAACAATAGCAACAGTCCCTGTCTCCATACTTACCACGGTAGACAATTCCTGCAAAGGCACAACACACAGCTCCTTAGCTGCATAAGCCTATAAATCCCTGGCACCAAACATTTCTATACTAGAAATCTTAAGATCTTTGCTGCAACCTGTGAGCCAGGGTTGTAACATATTTGACTTAACCCTGCAAAGATATACCTCTGCATTCCAGTCCTGTCTCCAGATGACGTCCACACAGAAGTGGCGTGTGCAGTGTTACAGCTGCTGACTGCAGCCGCGCTGCAGCACCGAGAGCTGAGGCTGCTACAGCAGCACATTACAGCCCGGAATGATAAAAACAGCTGCATGCAGAGGCTTCGTTACTCGGCTGTAACTTCTTAAAGCGGGATGATAAAACAGAAGCCTTCAGTGCAGCCTTTTTCTTTTTCCTCACAACCTCCAACTTTTTCATAATTGCTATTAAAGCAGGAAGAACGATCCTGCCAGTGTTGCTAAGGAGGGTAAAGCCCTTTCATATCCTCTCAGAGTATTTCATGATGTGCATGATGACTGTCTGGAGACAGTAGGAGGTGTGTGTGTGTGTGTGTGTGTGTGTGTGTGTGTGTGTGTGTGCACCTGTTTATATGTATGCTAGTGTGCCTTTTGTTGTTGTTGGTGTATGAGTGTGTGTGTGTGTGTGTGTGTGTGTGTGTGTGTGTTAATCCATCAGTGGAAGGTCAGCCCCTCTGGGCTTCCTCATTGTTGTTTAAGTGAGAACTTTTCCTCTCCGTCAGCACAAACACACAAATGGAGAGAGCGAGGGAGAGGTGCATGCTGGGTGCTCCAGGCCAGGAACAACACCTGGACTGATGCATCCAGCTGAATTCACCACACTTCCATCGCTGACAGCTCACTGCACTCACTCTATTTTTATCCCTGCGTTTCTTCTCCTTCTCCTCCTCCTGTTTTCTTTCTACTCCTCTATTTATTCTCTTCCTCTTTTCTGTCCTCTTTCAAGTCTCTCCTCATCTTCCAGCTTCTCTTTACTTTTCCTTTTACATGAGTAAATATTTACTAATGTTTGTCTTCTTCTTCTTTGTCTCGTCTTTTCTTTTCCGTCTCATCTCTCCTGCTGTCCTCTATTCGCTCCACTTGTCCTTATTTATTATTCTTCACCTTCCTACCTTCTACCTTCTTCCTCTCTTATCTTGCCCCTTTAAGCCCCATAGTTTGTGTCATTGTACATCATCTACAAATCACATAGGATGAATATTACAGATGCTGTTTGCTATTTTCCAAAGCAGCCTCCCCACCCCTCCACCCCCTCCAGCCTCCTGCGTCTTCTCATTCCTCTGTAAAAATCAATTTGCAGATCCTTTAAAAGTTAATGAGAACATTTTGTTTTCTAATTCCTGGCTGCAGCCACATTACCGCTGTGAGATGATGCAGTCGTGAGCGGAAACTTTTGGAAAGCTCTTCTCGTCCCTGAGCTCAGGGATGTCCAGCGTTCAAGGCTGGTGGTGGTGGTGGTGGTGGAGGGGGGGATGTGGAGCCAGAAAGCAGTTGTTGCTCTTAAATCAAACAGAACATGATGATTGTGGGCAGTGCAGGTTGGGAGTCGGTGTGTAGTGTCACCCAGGGATAGTTTGAAAGGACATGTTGGCTGTTCTGGGAACTTTCTGAAATGGCATTTTAATTACAGACCAGTCTCAGTGTTCAGTGGGCCTGTGAAAGCAATCTTTCAGGTTGCTAATTACATTTATACTCCACAGATCCCTACGGGCTTTCTTCCCTTTCAAGGACACTCATTTATCAAACTCACACATGACCAGTGGGTGATTTGTTGATTTTCAACATGGAGGGGGGGACTGGGGGGACGGGGTGGACCCAAAAGGAGCAACATATCACAGGATTTATCCTCTGATTTTAATTCTGAGAGTAAAACCACTAAGTTACCACCAGACATTTCACTGTGACTTCAGAGCTCACCTGAGAGCCACCTGTCTCCCTCTGTAACCCACCTGTCTGTCTGTCTGTCTGTCTGTCTGTGTGACATGATGTATGACACGCTGTAAGTAACTAATAAATAAAATGATAAAAGTATATCTAACAGGTTCATATTCTCCCTTTGGTTTCATGGTTTTTGTCAAATTTAGATTTCCTGCTAACCAAGCTAGCCGTCTGCTAACATGCTGCTAATGCATTTGAGTCTTGAATGAAGCTGCTGGGAGGATAGCTGTCGTGTATTTCACTCTTTTTTATGTGTGAGTTCACCAGATCAGCGGCCATTTTGTGCCTCCTGTGAGAATTTCATTTTAGTTTTTAGTTGTTAAAGCTTTGCTTCTTCCTGCCATGAAACATAAGAATGCAGGAGCTGGATATTTGGTGTCCATCATCCAGGTACCTGCTGGCTACAACAGCAGCTCTGACACGTTGGCCTTTACCATCCATACTGGAATATAACTAATCTGTCAGCTAGTCTACACTTATATCATTTCAGTTTTCTTTCTTCATCTTTACTAACTTATTTTTACAAGACCTTTGCTCAAACTCTTGAACTTGTTGTCTTGTCTCAGTCAGCTCTCTTCAGCCTCCACCGTCACGGCGTAGCGGTGCACAGTGAGGACAAGATGTGGGGAAAAATGACTCAATATAAGAAGAAAATCACACCCAATAGTTCTGCAGTTCGGTTTTTAGTGTCAGTGCATCACAGACTGACGTCTAGAGTCCCAGTTTTAAACCTGAACTGTCTCCACTTCAGCATCACCAGCTGCTCTAATTGTTCCTTGTGATAGTCTGTGCCAAGTGTTAGGCAAGTATCCTCAAAGTGCACATGTGGTTTGATGCATTAAGAGATCACACTTGTAGCTTTGCACCAGTGGAGTATTTAATTGTCCCATATATCTGTATATCTTCTTTTTTTATCTGAGAGCTGTGACAATGTTAGCAAATCCTTTAACATCGAGGCAGATTTACATATAAAATGCCTCCGTTTGTGTTTCTGATGGAACAATGATCTCCCCCTCTCTGTTAAATGAGTCATTATCCTCTCGGCGTACTCGATATTTGATAGACTACAAAACTAGTTGTTTGCAGAGGCGAATGCCAACAAGTCCATTTTAAAACCGAGGCGTGCTCTCAGCGTAACCACAGTTTATTTTTGCATGGCTTCACATGATTGGTTATGCACAGGAAATGGTGTTTGTACTGTGGGAAAGACCTGGTTTGTCTTTAGTCATTACAGTCACACGTCAGCACAGCGTTGGGAAGCTTTTTATTTTGGATTAACATTTAGGATACTTCAGAGAAAACTAAGATTAATGTGTTTTTATGTCACACTAATTGCTGTATATTGGAGTGTGAGATGAGGCTAAACACGCTGAAAGTGCCTCTGGAGGAAACATGTTTTGACATATTAGAGGTTTTTAAGATGTTTTGACATAAAGACGTGTTGACAACATACTAAAGTTAGTGCTTAATGTAATGTTGGGAACATTTACAGCGCTGCGACATGGTGCTGAGAGTGTTTATGTGTTTCACATTAATCCAGGGTTGTTCTTTTTTTAAATCATAAAATACCTCAAATAAACACTTTTTTCTTTCTTTAAAAATCAAAGTGCTTAAGAGTGTCAGACACCAAATCCCAAATGTCAAAGTATTCCTCCCTTCCTCTTATTCCACCGTCCTCAAAGAAAGATATAATGCAGTAAACACACACACACACACACCAGCAAACAGACAGAATGAACACAGTGCTGTAGTTTCTGTGTATGTGTGTGTGTTTCTGTGCTCGGTGTCTGCCTGCACCTTTGTTTTCCCGGAGCTGCCAGAGCGAGAACAAAACAAGGTGCATTACCTGGTACCTGGTACTGTGTGACACCTGTCAGCCTCGATCCAACGTCCAAGCACACAGCCGGACTGACCTTCCCACAACAATGTGTGTGTGTGCGCGATTTTGTCCCGCTGTGTGTGTGTGTGTGTGCTCTGTTCCTCGAGCGTATGTTCAGTGCACACACACACACACACACACACACACACACACACACACAGGTGGACAGATGGACAGGCAGGTAAGCAGACAATGGAAATTTCCATGAGCGACAGACAGGGACACACAGGTTAACAGAGCGTCTGAGGGAGAGGACGACAGACAGAAGAATAAATCCTGCATTTAAATAAAAGAATCAAAGCTGCTTTGGAGTAATTACATTATGATGGTTAACAAAACCGTCATTTAAACCTCGCTGAGAGACACGTCTGATTCTGTCTGAGCTGTTTGAGCTGACAGCCGAGCGCGATAGACAACTCGTATTTCCATTTGTTTCTGACTAATAATGCTGCAGCTCTCCTGTTTCTGTTTGAAGAGCTGACAGACAGACAGACAGACAGACAGACAGACAGACAGACGCAGCTCCTGTACTCATGCATTAAACATGAACTTACACACTATTGCCTAATATCTGTTTTTCTTTGAGATATGTGCTTATTAATCAGTCAGTTAAACCCTCCCTCCCTCCCTCCCTCCCTCCCTCCCTCCCTCCCTCCCTCCCAGCAGGCTTCGTATCATCATAACTGATTTCATGTCTTAGTTTTTCCCTCACAGGTCGTATGAACGAGTCTCAGCGCTCAGTTGTTATTTATTTTTTCCATTCAACCTTTTGAAGAATCTCTCCCTCCTGTATTCTCTCCACGGTGATCGAATACACTTGATTTGGACTCACTGGATTTGATTAAAGAGTAATAAATCATTAAGGTGGGCCACTTAAGAGCTTAAAAGCCATAAAAAAATATATGAAATTGGTATAAACGGCTGCAGCAGCCCGACATGAACACATTTATTTACAAAGGCCAGATACAGTACAGGGACAGAATGAAGTTAAAGGCAGCTTGTTTTAGAAGCATTCTTGTTATATGTGTTGAGATTCAGATGACGGCCAGACGGCAATAACTGCTGTAATTTCCAGACTATAAGCCGCTACTGTTTTCACACGCTTTGAACCCTGCAGCCTAAACAATGATGCGGCTAATTTATAGATTGTTACGGGCTAACGGCCTCCAGGGGGCGCTCTAGCGAGACAGACAGATGGACGAGACAATGCGCCAAGGAAGACGCTAGTGTGGTTGTGTTTTGAACAGTTATTTTGTGCTTCATGCACACAAACTCATCATGGAAAACATATGATGCAGCTTTTAAGTTAAAGGCAACCGATCTGGCTGTCGAAGAAGGAAATAGAGCTGCTGCACGTAAGCTTGGCGTCAATGAATCGATGGTGAGACGTTGGAGACGGCAGCGTGAAGAAGTGAATAAATTCAAAAAGACAACAAAAGCTTTCAGAGGTAATAAAAGCAGTTGGCCAAATGTTTTTAAATTTACTGCAGCTTATATTGAGGTGTGCTCAATAGTAAATGGTTTGACTGAAATGATGAATGCTGCTGACCGGCCTGTCTACATACAGTATGTGCCTGCATGCTCTACCTGAGCTCTCGGTGTGTATGAGTGGAGTCTTCCATGCAGACTTATTCCTGATAACACTCAGTTTCTCTGGGACACAGCACAAAGCACGCACCCACTGAGTATCGAAGCTTTTTAATGTTTGTACTGCAACAGACTTCAGTTGTTCGGTGACACAAAGCGCCGCCCCTGAGCCCAGAGAGCAGTTTCAGTGTTTATCTGACGGACTGAAAGGTTCAGAGAGGTTGTCAGTCAGTGGTTGAGCTCGTCCTCTAGCAGCTGCCTCACCACGAGCACACAGGAGCCCCCCAGCCTATCCTGTCGGGGTCTTTCTGTCCCGGGTCTCTCTGCTAGTCACCACTGCACCAGGTTGGCCTCCAACCTCCGGCTAAACCTTCAGGACTGGGCTGGTGACCCTTCCAGACCACCTCTCTGCTCCCGCTGTCATGCTGTGGTTGGATGGTTTATCCCATGGATACTATTCACGTTGCTCCTCTGTCCCAGGACACCACCGTTGTACTCACCCTCAAAAGTCCCATTGTCAGGAGCTCAGTAGAACCGCTTGTGTTCAGCTTTGTGACTGGATTTTTCCAACACTTTATTTAACGGGACAGGAAGGACATTAAAGCCTGCGATCTGTAAAGAAGCTAAAGTTGTCAGACAAAGTCAGTGAAGTAAGAAGTACAGCATTCCCCTCTGAGATGTGGTGGAATAGAAGTATAAAGCTGCATGTAATGAAAAGACTCAGTGACATTATGTGTCAGTCAGTCTGTCTGTCTGTTCTTCCTCTGACACTCAGCTCCAGTCCACTTGTTGCAGCTGTTAGAAAAGGTCGAAATCTTCCTGCATCACGTCTTTACAGTACAGACCATCAGAGCTTTCACCTGGATTCACCAGCTCAGCCGAGGAAAACACTAAACAGTCTCTACAGAGGCGCTTTTAGTGGAAAAAAAAATAATATTCACCCGACATCAAAGTTTGTATCACCACCCGCTAACGTGCACACGACTCACTCGCTCTCTGCCGGAGACATCATCACTGTGAGACCTTGAAAACGCAGTCGAAGAGATTTCAAATAGCGCTGCGTTCGGTGGGAAAACATCCAGAGATGAGTGAACTTTCATGTTTCAGCATTAATTGGCCTTGTGTCCTTCCGTCCCTTCAGCATGTGGTCACACCTCCGATGAAGACGAAGCACCGCGACGTGTCTGTGTTTACATCCTATCAGCCAACGGGCATCAGCACCTTTTTAATAAAGAGACCCAGTGTGCCCATACCTTTGATGAATAGCCTCATCCATACCTTTATTAAAAAGCCCTGGCGTGTCCCTGTCTTTGATTAAGAGCCTCGTATTTGTACATAGCTGTTGCTTAAAAGGCCCAGTGTGTCCATACCTTTAATAGGTTGTCCAGTGTGTGTCTGCTTTGGTAAATGATCTACTGTGTGCTGTCTTGGTTGTAGTTTTCTTAGTGAAAGAAAGAAAGAGTTTTACTCCTGGTTATCATGTAGTCGTCCGCTTAAAGATCTGTTTTGTGTTTTGTGAGTAGTTGGAATCATTTATTATTTCCTCCAGGCCTGGAGGAGCTGATGGGTTTGGTCGTGTGTGTGTGTGTCTGCAGCTAACTTCACATTCTGCTGAACCAGTCAGCGCAGTATTTTTATGTCTGGGCGCCGAACAACCTCTCAGAGAAGAGGTGATTGTGAAGAACCTGTTTTATTGAACTGTTTTATACCGTCGGTGGCTGCTGACTCGTCACTCCTCTTACCTGGTCGATATGGAAGCCATCAACAACAGTTTGACATCACAGAGCGAAAGGCTTCTCTGCCAGTCAGATTAATTCCATACGAGACATCTGATGATCAACCAAAGACCCTATTTCTGTTATCTTAGCCCCTGTCTTGACTGTAACGGAGCCGGTGTTAACAGCTGTCAAACTGACGTCCGTTCCCCCAACAGATAGTGTTTCCTTTGGCAGCGCCCTCCGCAGTAGATCATCTGTCAGATCTGTGCTCTTCTGAGCTCACTCCTCCAGCTCTACACTCTGCAGCTAAGTGCACTGTTGCAGAGTCAGACGATCACTTCATGACACGGTAATGAATACGGTGGATACACCGTTTGAGTGTTAAAGGTCCCGTATTATGCAAAAATTCATTTATTATCCATGTCACTTATCCTCAGAGGGCCGCGGGGTGACAGGTGGCACAGGCAGGGTCACTCACAGTCAGTCACACACACACATTCTCTCCTATGGGCAATTGTAGAGTGACCACCTGAATGTCTTAATACAGTGGGAGGATGTCAGAGTCCCAGAGAAAAACCCACACAGCAGCAAGAACAGAGAAAGACCCAGCCGGCCGGCAGGGTTTGTTATGCAAAATGCACTGAAATGTCTCTCCAACATAAATACGTGCCCCTGGTGCGCCTCAAGACCTCCAAACAACACTCCATCTTTCACTAAATTTGGATTTGGCTCCTTTTACGACGTCATGAGGGGGATTTGTTGATCATGTGACCTCCTCATGCAGCAGCCATGTCTGGTGTTTTCTGAACAGTAAACCACGTAACCCTGCTCTCGTCGGGCGTTTGAACTTGAAAAGGAGCAGGATGTGGGACCTTGTTTAACCACAGTTGTGTAATAGAAAGTTTTTAGGGGACAATGAGGACACTACATCCAGTCCTGGCCTCTCAATCACCCTGCCTGCTGGCCAGCTCATTCTCCTCAGTGGCCCACTTCATTTTTCAACAGCCTCCAGTCTAATTAGACAAGCAGAGGAACAATGGCTTTAAACACAGCTAACAACAATATGAAAAGCCCTGTGTGTCACACCGAGTGTGTGCTGAGTTAAAGCTCTGGGTAATTACCACCGTGCATTCACACCCACACACATGCACATATCAGCATTAAATAGAGAGCATTGTTGTTTTGTTGTTGTCGTTCATTGTGCTTTACCTTTAAACGGCTCGTATCAGGTTGTGTTTTTCTCGTTCAGTAGATTCTCTGCAGTTGTGCATGTGGCAGAAGGAAACAGCTGTGGGATGTTTTAAGGAAAGAAAAATGTCAGGCTCTGGTTCACGTGTCAAAAATGTAAATAACTATTAGCATTTCAAGTTGCTGCAAGAAAAACATGAAGTCAAAATTAAAATCTAATCGTTGGGATTTCATCAATAATGTGTGCATCAGTGGAAGAAGATCGTTTTGGGAAGGAACTCAAGTAAAGTAAGTTGTTATCCCAGAATAATATGTATATATGTTCACTTTCATGTTGCAGCTGGTTAAAGGCCGAGCTTTTGAAAGTAGGTAGAGATTTATTTATTGATTAGACTGTATTTTGTATTAATAATCTTAGTCTGCAAAGTAACTTCAACTCTCAGATAAATGTGGTGGAGAAGGAGTAGAAAAGTGGCATAAAATGTCCTTAAATACAGCGCTGGAATAACTAATCTGGACATGTGCGCTGTCTTTTTGTTCTGAATCACGTCTTTTCGTGCACCGACACATAATTACTGTGTGGATCTGGTGTCAGGTGAGTCTGTGACCGCTGCAGGAGCAGCAACAACAAGCACAAGTTACGACGACTTGACTTTAGGAGTGATGGTTGCACCTAATTGTACATTTAGTTCGACAGCCTCTCTCTCTCTTTATTCATGCCATGCATCAAAGCAGAGTTCCCTCCCTCTGTGAGGCCTTTGCTGCGTGCTGGTACAAAGCAGCGAGTCTGGCTTTTGCTGCTTCATGAGAAAAATGGTAATAATAATAATAATATAAAGAATCTGAAGCGGCCCTTTGGATCTGAAAGTTCTCCTGCGACAGATGCATTTCCCCCAAAGCACGACGCAATGAAATGGAATGACCTTCCTCAAGCTGTAATTAAAGGCTGTGCATTAGACCTGTCGTCTACATGGAAACACACACAAACATCTCTAAAAAAGTTTTAAGCAGACAATTCAGCGCTTATTAAGGACTGCACACACACACACACACACACACACACACACACACACACACAGAATGTATCTCCACTAAGTGTTTTAGCGAAGGTGTAGGCACACACTCGTCATTAAGACTCTCTCCCAGCTGCACATAGCAATTACTACTCTGCACTAAACACAATGGGCTGGGATGATGATGAATGGACATTAATAGAGTTTATATGATGTATGTATATGTGTGTGTGTGTGTGTGTGTGTGTGTGTGTGTGTGTGTGTGTGTGTGTGTGTGTGTGTGTGTGTGTAAGGTCCCCATTTATTCTAGGTGTGCTTTGATTCGGGCCCCTGCGGTATATGATTACATGCCTTTGTAAAACTCAATCAGACCTTTATGATGGCAGTTAACAACATATCTAACAAAGCACACACACATTGTGAAGCTGCACTTCACTCAGGCTTAATGAGTTTTTTTCAGTAGGCTGTAATCAACACAGTCACAAGAGACTTCAGTTCTGCTATTAGAGAAAATACTGATTTTCCCTCCTGTAACTTTTGTTTTTGCCTTTTGTTCTTATTCCTTTTCCTTCTACTTTCTTCTGTTGTCTACTTTTTCTTTTCTGAAGGACGTGAAGTTAAATTTCCACTTACTTTCTACGTGTGTGAAGCTTTTAATGCCGTGTTTACTCAACAAGCAATCAATGAAACAATTGCTTTACTTTATTCCGTTCTAAAACTTTTTTTTTTTTTTTTTGAACACTGGTAGTGTTTCCCTGGTTTGATAAAGAGGGAAGTTAAGTTAAGTTGGTTGGCAGGTCACAGGTGGTGAGAGGTGGTTTGGCAGTTTTAATAACTCTGATTGTTTGGTAGTTTAAGTTTGGGTGAGTTTGCTGAGCTGCTGTGTCGACAGTCTGGGGTTAATGAGCACACAGGAGCTTCCTGGGAAACTTGAGTGTTGAAAAAAGACGATGGACAACAGCAGCAATGTTGGCGCATTAACTCATTAGCAGTAATGAGTGCACATTACGTCCTGCACATGTAAAGACTCATTACAGTGCAGCATCTGTTAGAGCATCAGCGGGGCTGCTTAATGTTTGGTTCAGGATAACAGGTTAAGGTGCAAAACAGTTAAGAAATTAATGAATCATTCGTTTAAAATGTTGTCTTTGCTCATCATACATTAGCAAAACTAATTTGGAGTATATTATGATAATACTGTGTGAGGCCGGCATTAGACATGACCACTGAACATTTAACTTTTTTTAAAGTTAAATGCATTCGCCTGTGAATTTCAAAATAATTGCTGGATATAAAGATGAACGGTGGTGATTCAGAACATAAACAGACATGCAGAAACATTTAAATAACTGAACTCCAGATTGAATTCAGAGCTTTTTACTAACCTTCCCTTAAATTTCATGGTTTGTTTGAACCGTTTCATGTGTTTCAAGTGTTTTTATTCATCTTTATTCATGAAAAACAAGGTCTGAACTTTATTTTATTTTATAAAGATATATTCACATGTCCACTAGTTGAAATCTAGCTCCTGATGCATGATGAACACTTCAGTGGAC
Source organism: Pempheris klunzingeri (assembly GCF_042242105.1). Lineage (NCBI taxonomy): Eukaryota > Metazoa > Chordata > Actinopteri > Acropomatiformes > Pempheridae > Pempheris > Pempheris klunzingeri. The sequence goes on along the minus strand of NC_092015.1, from coordinate 1,893,897 downwards.
ATGTGATTAATCATCATTTCCTCCCAATATAAAATCAATACTTGGAAAATTTAGCCTTTTAAATTTAAATTTTAGCCTGACTCCTTAGATGTTACTTGATGTCCCCATATGTTTCTGACCTGCATGGGTTTCTTTTTCTAGAAGGTTTGAACAGAAACAAAAGAGCACCTTGGTGTTTCTGTCTGTCTGTCGGCCATCTTGGCTTCACTCTGAGTGGATGAGATGATGCAGCAGCTTCACTGTAGCGGCTGATGTGCAGCTACGCCATCAAAACTCATGCATATACAAGAAAACAGCTTCAGAAGAGCTGCAGTGACCTCTGTGCATGAAAGGGTTAAACCAAAAGGCAATGATTCTGTTCTCACAAAGGCTTTTTTGTCACGATCTTCACCTCAGGATCTCAGAGCGTATTGCAGCTTGTAGATATGAATGCAGAGGCCGTAAACCCCTAAATATGGTCAGATGAGAGTATTCACCTGCCTGACTGGTCATGACCTCTGACCTCCTTGCAGGTGTGTGTTTGTGCCAAAGACAGACACTCGATGAAACAGACTCCTTCGTGAGTTCATTTGAACCTTAAATAAACTGGATCTCAGCTTCCTCGTGATGGTCGATGAGCTGACCACCATGGGAAGTGTAACCTTTGCATTCTCCCAAAGCTGCACCTGAGTGAGGTCGGCGAGGTCACAGAGCCCTCGTTAGGGATAACGAGGTGGAGTCTCACGGAGCCGGGCCGGGGATGAGCTGACTGATGGTCGTTTAGAAGCAACCTGGGGTTAAGGGGGCTTTAAGATGGACGGGTGGTAATGAGCTGTGTGTGTGTGTGTGTGTGTGTGTGTGTGTGTGTGAGTATGTAGTCCTCTTACTGTGTGTGTGTGTGTGTGTGTGTGTGTGTGTGTGTGTGTGTGTGTGTGTGTGCCAACCTGTGTGTCCTCTGTTTGATCTTGTCATGCCAGTTTTGTCCTCTTGCTTTGACAGGTTGGATCTTTACTGCTACACAAGTAAAGCCACAGTGACAGCAGTGTGTGTGTGTGTGTGTGTGTGTGTGTGTGTGTGTGTGTGTGTGTGTGTGTGCTGCAGGGCTGTTCAAACACAGCTGTCCCTCTCACTCATATTTACACTGCTGATCACAAAACACAAGGAAGCACACACACATTTCCTGTCTCCCTTGCTCTTTCACACACATACGCACACACACACACACACACACACACACACACACACACACTCTCACACACACTCTCACACACACACACACACACACACACACACACACACTCTCTCTCTCTGCTGGGTGCTTGTGTTGCTGGAGCCTTTAATAATTCCCTCTCTGAGATAGTGATGTTTTTTTTCTGTCATTCTGTATTTCCATAAATTTCACTCATAAAAAACTAATAAAATATCTAAATAATTCTAAAAAAAGAAAAAAGGAAACGGAAATTGCACATCTTCAAGTTTGACGAGGACATTAAAGGAACAAAGAGCCCAAAAAGAAAGAAGCTCTCACTTGACTTTAGAAGAGCCTGATCAGCAAAGTCTTCATTTAGCTCCAGTCAGTTAGCACCTAGTTCACAGGGAGGCAGGAATTAATACTCTGCTTAACTTCTAGAACTACTGCACACATGCAGACTCACCATGACGTCCACTGTAGACAGAACAAAGCCTGGAGAAAGGTTCAGCACGTTACCTGCTGGTGTGAGCAGGTGAAGCTGGAGAAGCTTCTGCCACTGCAAACATCCTGTAAAGCACAGGAGCATCAGCCTGGAGATCATAACTCATCCTCTTTTACTTTCTCTGAGGAACTCCAACTCAACGATGTGACATTACTTCAAACTAAACTGAGTAAAATGTGATTGTCACAAGCAAACAGCTCCCAGTAGAACTCAAATGATCAACCAAGACTTGATGACACTCGTGTCTCTGTCTTCGCTCCGCAGACGTCCTAACACATTCATGTTCATGAAGTTCCTCTCTGGGTTTGAAAGATTGAGCCTCGTTTTGTTTTGCCTTTTCTTTTTTTTGTCATTTTTCTATTTTCTTCTGTTTTCTTACCTTTCTAACCAAACTGTTTTAAAACGTAGTAAAAACCTGCAGTTTTAATCTCTCTGTTTCTCCTAATAAGAAAAGTCTTGACCCTAAAATGTTATTTCAACTACTCAAAGCACTTTACATTCACACAGGAGGGATCTGATTTGGAGGAGACTGTTCTTTCACACTCATTCACACACTGAAGCTGCTTCAGGAGCCAGTTGGGGTTCAGTGTCTTGCCATAGGACATGTTGACCCATAGGAGCTGGGGATCGAACCCCCGACCTTCTGATTGAGGGACGACCCACTCTACCACTGAGCCACCTTAACCTTACCTTAACCCTTCGGAGTCTAGGACCGCCACACGGTGTCAAAGTCACATGTCGCACGTTTGAAAACGTAAAGCTGTGACACAAGCACGCAGGTGCTCAGTTCAAAGACTGTTGGAAAGCGGACACTTCAAACTTTTTACAAGTGTTTGAATTTTGTCCATCGGCCTATTAAGACTAAAGTTATGAAGAGCCGAAGTCACACACTACAGCTCTTCTACGAGTTAGAAGATGCTGAATGTGGGGAAGAAGGTTCTGATTCTGAGGAAGACTCCTTTCAGAGGATGAAGAGGATGCTGACGAAGGAGAGGAGGTGTCCGCGCAGACCCCCGCTCCTCCAAAGATCCAACTAGTTCCTGCTCAGATTTAGTGTTTCTTTTGCACTTTTACATCCAGTGTGTCCATATATTATGTCAGAATAAATAAATACTTGTAGAATCACATAGGTGAGGTTGTGCTGAAGAGAAAGACACAAAGAAAGGCAAGAAAAAGGTAAGCTGAATGGGAAACACAAAGGTCAAAGGAAAAGTAGTAAACGCTGTTTTACCCCAGACTCTGAAGGGTTAAAGAGACTTTAGCCTCCAAAATAGAGGCAAACCCCCCCAACGTGACTGTGTGAACAGATTTATGTCCCCACAGCAAATATATGGCACAGGGTGTGTGTGTGTGTGTGTGTGTGTGTGTGTGTGTGTGTGTGTGTGTCCACCAGGCATCATACCTGTAGGGTTAGTGCCAATCTTTGCACTACTCGCCCACTGGGCCGAACATGGCACTGCCCCCCCCTCCCCCCCCAAAGACAAACACACACTCACAAATGAATGTCCGTGCAGGCACACGTCCTCGGGCACTTTTGCAAAGCTGCTGCTCCCTAAAAACACAGGCATGCGTGAACACATTTCTACACTCCGGATTTAGGCAGGCGAAGCAAAGATCACACACACACACACACACACACACACACACACTCTGTTTCCTGCTTCAATGGAGAAGAAGAGATGCTAAGGTGAGCAGCAAAGAGTTGCTGAAGTAGAAGAGAGAGTAGAAAAAGTAGAGGCAAATTAAGAAAGTAAGATGGAGGAGGAGGAGGAGGGACAGATCAGTGAGGTGGAAACCACGGAGCCAGAGGGGGAGAGATGTTGTTCTCCTGCTGATCTTAAATTCACCTAAACAGACCTTCTTTCCTCATTTTAAAACTGCCCTGAGCTCACTTCACCTTGAAACACCCAAGTGCTTCCCACTAAACACTCAGACTGTCACATCCCTGTGAAGGCTGCTGACCCCCCCTCTCTCTCTCTCGGTGCCACACTGATGGCGTGGAGTCTCTGCAGTTTACAGGCCGAGCCACGACTGTGTTTCCCTCGTTTGTACTCCAGATGTGCCAGCTGTCGAACACGCCCCATCGTGCATGAAAACAGTGAAAACCTCTCCGGAAGCTCAGTGATACAAGTGAGTGAAGCGTGCGTTGATGACTAAACGGCGTGGAGCGGTTTACAGGGAGAATACTTACACTAGTTATGTCGTTATTCTTTTACTGCGGCACTCTTCACTCCCCTACAGTCATCTGACAGCCACAGGAACTAGACTTCATATTCAGATTTTACACTGAGAATATCTGATCAGCTGATGAAATGAGAACCACTGATATACATTAAAGTAGATTAAACCACGTTATTATTATTTACTTCATTTGTTGACTGTTGTCAACTCAAACTGCTATACATTATATATACATAGATGCATACATACATAGATTTATGTGTATATATTTATATATCTATGTGTATATATATATGTATATTTATGTATTTATGTCTATATATATATTCTATGCGTATGTACAGTGGGGAAAACTTCCAAAGAATGGACAGGTCTGTAATTGTGTGAGACAGAATCTAAAAAAAAAAATCCAGAAAAACACATTGTATGATTTTTAAATAATTAATTTGCATTTTATTGCATGAAATAAGTATTTGATCACCTACCAACCAGCAAGAACTCTGGCTCTCACAGACCTGTTAGTCTGTCTTTAAGAAGCCCTCCTATTCTCCACTCATCACCTGTATTAATTGCACCTGTTTGAAAGATCGGCAGTGTATCAAATACTTATTTTCCCCACTGTGCATATATATTATATTATACTATTATTATATCGTACTATGCTATGCTATATTCAAATGAACGATCTCCACTTAATTTAGCATCTGCTTGAATGCAAAAACACAAATCATTATTGTTTTTTTTATATAATTGTAAATAAAGTCAGGCAGTAAGGGGTTAAGCAGGTGTGTTTCAATCAATACACTTTTATTTCTATGTTATCTAAAGATGTTAACCAGAAAGAGCAGGACTAAGAAAGAGACCCAACGATTCAAAGACTCCCCACATAATAATCCATAACAGAATACATGTTCCTCAGTCTGAAACTATTTTACCTCTCAAACTAAACGGATGTTCTTGGGGTTTCTGCTCCTTTTAACGCAGCTTTCCCAATCCGTGAGGATGGCCTCATCCCACCTTAAACACCCAGCTGAAGCGTAGTCCCTGCTAACCTCACGGTGACTTCATTATCTGCTGCAGAACATGTTCCAAGTGAAGCTCTTCCCCTCTGCTAATACCTCGGCCTAAATCTGACCTCACTCTGAATTTAAATCATGAGATACGTGTTCAAACACGCAGCGAGTTCACAAGAAGAAGAAGAATCAGCTTCTCTGGGGTTTCTTCCATCCATTTTCTCTTTGTGCTCTCAGTATTCAAAAAGACTGAAACTTTCACATGAAGAGTTGGCAAAATCCCAAATAAAGTCGAAGCTACCAGGTGTTTATTTGATGACTTCAGGTATCTAACTGTGGTGGACTTGTTTCATATACTTACCAGGTAATAATCACTGGAAATGCTGCGATGTCAAAGAACAAGCTGATCTCTTTATTTCCGTTTCTATTCTTCTATTCTTCTCACCTTTTTATACCATTTTCAAAGCAGTTTACAGGATTACTGCCTCTGTGACCTTCATATTTCATAACGGAGGCTAAATGGGAGCAGCATATGTATTTCATAAGACGCGTGCACACATTAGTCACACATGTTAAGCTTTACTTTAAGTTGTTGTGCCATCAGGAGATGTAATATATAGCAGCTGGAGGTGTGATTTGTTCATTTGTCCATGATGTTTGTTTCATATGAATGAGTGCTGGCATGTCTAATAGAGCCGGTGCCAGATAATATACAGCTGGATAGCATGAAAGCAGCTATGTGGAACTGAATCTCCTTTATTTCCCAAAGCTAAATGTACAATACTTCTTTTTTTCATACTATTAATCTGTCCAGTAGATTATAATAATGAATCCAACATGCTGACGAGGAGCAGAAGATGCCACATTTTATTAAACAACAGTGACGCTCTGGTTTGTTTACCCAACACTTGATGAGGTGTGCTGATGCACACAAAGGGAAATCCATTATGTTACTTGTCAGAGTCACCAAAGTTCACAGTCGCCTGCACCAGATTGCAGAGTAATCCACACAACAGTTGGCGAAACAAATGTTCACTTCATATTGAGAGGAGAAGTCGGGGTATCAGAAAGGTCACTAGGATTCATCATCAGGGGATCAGGTGAATATTTGCATCTAATTTCATGGCAATAGAGTTTCATCAGACAGCACCTTGTTTTTCTGGAGTTGGGTGTCACCAGAACCGAAGCTCATTGCCTCTCACATCAGAATCAGCTTCTATTGGCCAAGTATGTGAACACAAACAAGGAATTTGACTCCTTGCACATAATCAGACAAAAAAAATACTAGCCATGCAGCCAGGAGTCGCTAAAGTTGATGTGCACGTGAGTAATAAATCAGAATCTTTCTACTTTTCTCTTTTGCACTGAATAGAACTGCACACAATTGTCATTGCACAGGAGTACAATGACAATTGTGTGCAGTTCTATTCAGTGCAAAAAAGAAAAGTAGAAAGGAAAGACTGACTCAACATTCACCTGTACAGATAAATAAAAACATTCCCAACCCTAATATATACAAAGAAAAAAATATGTGAATATATAAATTGAAAAATAAATATATGTATGCATTAAAAACAAAAAGAAGAAGAAGACACAAAGGATATATATGTGTGTGTGTGTATATATATATATATATATATATATATATATATATATATATATATATATATATATATATATATATATATATGAGGAGCACTGTGGAAACCTCAGTACCAAAGTGGTTGTGAGTCTCTGACCATCGCCTCCAGGCTGCATCAGCCACAAAACACACACCCACAGTGAGAAATTTCAATCTGGAGCAAAAACCTTTTAACCTTCTAGTGTTGTCAGAGGAGTCAGAGACCATCCAGCTAATCATAAACAAGTATTTTACTCGGCCGCGGCACACAAAGCCGTGGGGTTCCAGTGTTTCAGGTTGTGTGCTTGAACTCGCTGGGTTTTCTTACTATTTTCAGAGGAACCCTTCTCTCCCAGTAAATCCCAGTAACATGGCGGCCAAGAAGAAAAGCCGGCTAAAGTCCTCGCAGGGTGAACCGATGCCCCTGGAAACACAAGCACAGCAAAGGTTACGAAGGGCAGCGGGCATGACGGAAAAATACAAGAGAGGCGGAAATGAGGAGACTAAAAGAGGATGCTTTCTATTGACACACAGAGCTGAAGGAGAAAGGTGGAGAATACTGATGAGTGGTCAACACAAACACTTGCAGCCCTCAGAGACCATCACCCACCCTCCTCTTTTCAGCACAGTGTCTCTGTTCCCCTCTTTTATTCTCCATCTCTCACAAAAACACAAAACCTTCCCACAAACTCCGTCTGTCTTGGACCTCTTTCCATTTTTTTTATCTGTTTGTTTGGGTCCCCCTGCCTATTGCTGGCTGTTTGTCCCACACAAATATCCTCAGCTGGAGGAGGCTGATTGATGGATGGCTGGATAAATGGATCGGCATTCAGACTGATGTATGTGAATAGATGTTGTGGGTGAGTGGAGGTGCGTGGCAATTAAGCTGGGAGAGTTGGATGGATGAACATTTCAAAGGGCGAACACAATTATGAATATCTGGAAGGTTGAATTGACTGATCAAAGTTTCTGAGTGAACTGCTGGATCAACCTGTGCTCCACTGGGCTGCACTGCGCCGGCATGTTTGCACGCTACGTTGAAAAAATGACAATGAAAAGCCTTTGTTGACTGAAAACAGTGGGGTGGGGTGGGAATGCACCAGATTCATCCTGGAAAACAAGGCAAAGCCTGTGGACATGCTCCTCATGAGGTCATGAAGTTGATTAAACCCCTTAAATATGCTTAAAACCACTCCATCTGTTTATGTTCCTGCAGGGAGTCTTACCAGTGTTTAGACCCTGGTTCACTAAACCAGATAAAGTCATTAGCTTGGGTCACTGAAAAGGACAACTGGTGTTTTCTGCTGGAAGTGTCAGTCACACTGTTTCCCCCTGAATGATCCCAGTGGGGTGAAGGGTCTCAGATACGTTGCGGTTTTAAACTGACGCACGAAAAACTGGATCCAAAGTCAATGAGGCCGTTGTTAAAGGCTAAAACAGGGCAGTCCAGTCCTGAGCTGTGGCTGGAGCGAGCATCGCTAAACTATGTGGATAAAGTGATTCGTTTCCAGCGTAATCCTTTTCCCGGTGGGCTGGAGAACCAGGAAACAGCATTTAGACGATGTGACATTAAACTCTCTGGATTGGAACGAAGAGAAATGAAACTGTTAGAGTAAGAATGTGTGTGTCTGTGTTTAAAATGGTCTTCTCCGAGGCGATGACACACATAGTTTCTACATAAAAACTCATTCTCAGCCTTGTATGTATGTATAAACAAACATTCATGCTGCTCTGCCATTATCCAACCCTTCACACTCCAACCTCGCCACACATTTACACTCGGGAGATGTCAAGTACTGCCGCAATTGCAAGGTTCAATTTACTTAACCCCCTCGATCAGACCCAGTGGAGTGTGGCCCTCAGTGCATCGGTGTAGCTTTCAGGTCTCCGGCTTATAGAACCTTCCTCGCGGGAAAAGTTTCACTAAGTGTTGTTTGGCTTCAGTTTCCTCTTACAGTCTGAAAACATATTTTGAGGTACGAGTGTCCAAATTGCTGAGCACAGCTGTGATTGAGAGACTGTTTCTCTGTTTTTCAATCTGCGTTCTTCTCTCTACTTGTTTGTCATCGACTTCAAAACATCATCAGTCACTGTCCAAGTGCCGTCTCTCCTCTAAGTCCATATATTACCAAATATGATTGAAAGGCCCCGACGTTTCTTGTCCCACACATTTTATCGAGCTCCGTGTGTAAAGCCTCAGGGCTGTGAGGTATCCCAACATGCATTTGACCTGAAACGACATACATAAATACCCCTGAACCTATTTCTGAATGTTTTATTTGTCATATAAGTGCTATGATTGTAACGTCAGCAGCAGCTTTAGCAGGACAGATTGGTCACGATGAGAAATTCAGGGGGTTTAACTTTCCAAGTTGGAACTTTCTAAGAGCGCGAGTTTGAAATTGACGAGCTCTGTGTTGAGAGAGACTTCAATCCACAATTAATGTCGGACTAAAGCACAGAAACCCTCAGAATTAAACTGATGTCACCTGCATGATGGTTAAAAGATTCCTAGACTTCAAACCTCAGTTCTTCAGTCGCTAATATTTATCTTGATCTTTCATTATATTCCTGCTTCTTATAATGAGATCAGTAATAATCCAACTGCAAACTGCAGCTTCCACATCATTTTTTTTGGCTCCTCTTATTGGACTTTAAGGTAAATGTGAACATCAGCTGAATCCAGGAGGGTTTCAGGCCTCCAAAGCTTATGAGGAATATAACTACAAGTATTTTTGTGACCATTAACACGGCAAACCAAAGTGGAACTCTCTGAACGCACCCTAAAAAGATCATGATATCACCAAACAGGTGACATTAGCTAAAACTAAATCATATGCATGCCTTCAGAAGAGTAAAGATTGGACACAGTGATTGATTTTTCTCTAGAAGGTTAATCTCCTAAATAAAATACCATGCTATGGCGGGCTGTTATCTGTAGTGTACACAGTATTTAGACTCCTGCAGCCTCACATCTCTTCCTCTGTGAGTCTGCAAACACTGTACTACCCTAAACCGTGATAAAGCTTCCATTAAGGAGCCGTTCATTGTCGACAGGCAACTTCGTTCTTCATTTCTGTGGAAATAATGCTGCAGTTTAGCATAAACGCTGCATAAACGCTGCAGCCCTGCGTGCTCGGAGCAGATGCAGCATTAGTGGAACGTAATAACCCATTCTGTAGATGGGCACCATAGGGACAGCAGCACCAATCTGTCATTGTCACAGTGGAGTAAGTGCATCTGACCGGCCTTCAGTTTGCATTTTTTTATCCGTTGATCTAGCTGAATGTGTTTTTCACAGGCTGCGGTGAACGTGGAGCATTTGTAGCGTATGAGTATCACGTCGAAATGAATCAACAATGGTGCCGTTTTGTTTACGCTGTGAATGAGTCAGTTCAGTTTGTTTTTGCAGGAATTTTAACGTAGGAAACATCCATTTATGTCATCCTGCGAAAATACTGCAAAATATATCCCTCTGATAGCAGCTGATGTAATCTAATAATCCACAGATTCTTTCTGCACTCACCTTTAAGGATAACTGAATTGCTGCTGCCTCGTATTTGTGGTGGAAAATCTAGAAAAAGAATTAGTCTCTGAATGTTTTAATGCAATTTTAGACTTTGTACAAAGGGTCGAAACCGTACAGTCATCTGCTGCAGAGGGAATCGGCCAAGAATACATGTCCACCGGACACAGGAAGTCATAAAAGTCAATCTGATCTACTGCCTTAGATCATTACAATCAAGACCTCTACAGACAAAACAGACAGGACTTTGTTCAAGCAGAGTATCACATATATCAGTATAAAGGTCGAGCAGATGTTGGATGTCACGTATAGTCCAACTCTTGTCTTACATTGGTTCATTTATTCATTAGACAGATTATGGACAGTAATGAAAGGGAAAATCAAGTCAAGTGTGATAGTGTAGGAGAGTATTTATATTTAGTTTTGGGGAAAGTCATTACACACATTGTGAGAAGACACTGCAGTCTTTAAGGGAGTGAACAGAATGGACAGGACCAACAACTACAACCAGCAGGAAACTCTCCTGATATACACGTTGGCACGAGCTATCGTTGACGCGTGGAGGAGGATGAAGGGCTCATGTATGTGTGGGAAGATGAAGTTCAAGTTAAAAATATCTGTCTATGAGATGGGGTGCGTTCCAAACGTTTCTCTGTGGCTGAAGGTTGCTGAATGACATGCATGCTGTGGGAAAAATGTGGTTTGGGTTGGATTGTCAACGCTCCCACGCTCACTGCTTCTTCATTGAAATAAGTCTTATTTAGTATGTTAACTACACACACACACATCAGTCCATTATATAAGCTATAAACATTCGCTTTCACAATCAAGCGTCCGCCTACACACACATTTAACATCTCATTTTATCACCTTTATGTAAATATGCAGATTGGTTTTAAACTGATGAACCAACAGCCTCTCTCACATCCCGTCTTTCCTCACCTGTGTAGGTGAATCCCTAAAATGTAGTAATAAATACTGGAGGCAATAATATGATAACAAACTCTTTGCTGTAGAGGAAGTGTGATAAGACATATTGAACAAAACTAAAACAGCTAGATCGTAAATGCTGAAACTGAAAGCTGAACACTTCCCACACGTCTGCTGCTGTCAGTGACACTGACAGACGGCTTGTGTGCCACTTCAGCAATTAAAATTAAATCAAGTTAAAGTAAAATCGAATGGACCTAAACAACAGACGGGCTCACCTTTGTCTTCACTGTGGATAATTGGAGTTTAATTTTGTGTTGCTTGCTGTAAAGACCAAACACTGGCCGAACTTCCAGAACACATTCGGTGACTGTTTGCATGGTTCAGCCTGGAGGTGTGAGGGCACGGAGGAAGCAGCCTTGCAGTCATTTATCAGTGCTCCACTGCACCACGATGCCCTGTGAGGCTCCACCGTTGGCGGCAGGGCTTCTTTGCTTCCACAGTGTCACCCTGTAGACTCATTTTCTTGCGGCAGATATCGCGACCTTGGCCGAGCGGTCTGGTTGTTCAGGCTGATTAGGTCTGGCAGTGTCGGCCTGTTAGGAGCAAGAAACCCTCTGAGGCCCTGACCTCCGGCTGCTCTGCAAGGGAGGACGGGAAAATAGTGTCTGACCTACCTCTGTGTGTCTGTCCACCTGTTACCCACCGGCTCTGGAGCTGTCGGCACATCTCTGCTTTTCTTGGCACACTAGTCTTTCTTTTTTTTCTTTCATCAGCAGGTCTCTCTCTCTGTTTCCTTCTTTATTTATTCACATGTGTTTTTTCCATCAGTCCTCATGTGGAAGTAGATTTAAACTGAGAATGTACAAATAAATAAAAAAGATAGAAAGAAAGAAAGAATTAAATACTTTATTGATCCTCGGGGGGGAATCTGGTACATATATTTAATATTACAACAGTGAAACATAACATCTTCATCTTTCTCTCTCCAGATTATATCTTTATTTATTAGATCAGATAAACTAGTTTATTATTTGTCCCTTGAGTTCATTTTACTTGTACACCTGTTGTTGTTTACAGTGTATACACAGGACCGTATGAATGTAAAACACAGTGGGACTCTTTTATCAGAAGTCATTTCTAAGATAAAAGTTAAGGCAGAGTTAATGTGAAGTAAAGCTTCTTGTCGTGGATATAAGAACACTTTTACTTCCACCCCAACTGTCTTTCATGGCCACATTAATTTAGTTCAGAGTTGTGGGCTGTTTGTAAATGAAACTACGTCACTTTGAGGTGCAGTTAAAGGAACCAGACACAGACAGGAAGTCAGAAAGTACTTAAAGGACTAAAACAGAGTTTGTTTTTTGGTCTGCTGACTTTCAGACTTCTGCTTTAAGGAGTACGCACCATGCAAATGTTGACACGCACGTTTTCCCTTTCGGCGTTTCATGCAGCGCTGTGCTGTCATGGTGCATATTCCCAAACACATTTGCAATAATCAAAAGCCCACAAATCAATTGACACACCGTGAACTTTATTTGGTGGGTAATCCGGCTTTATTCACACTCTGCTTTCCACTTTTTATTTGAGAGAAGCCACAAGAGGCAGATAGATGGAATAAAGAAGTAGTTTGTTTGTGAGGACTGCTTATTAAGGGAAGTTATAAAGGACGAACATCAGGAGAAGACAAATATCCTTGACATACAGTAGAGTCTTGTGAAAATGTAATCTTTTCAGCCTTTCTCCATCTGTTTATCTCTCCGCCTCTCTCTCTCTCTCTGTAGTGTTGTGCTGAGTACAGGATGTACTGCAGCAGTGTTGAGGTGTCAGCTTTCCTGCTGCCTCTCTCATCTCTCTATCTCCGTGCACTTTTCTCTTTCCTCTGTCTTTCCCTGCCTTCTCTTTTCTCCCCTATCCATTCCTCCCTCTCTCTCTCTCTCTCTCTCTCTCTCTCTTGTCCACCCTGTGATTCATCTAACATCCACTGTCTTGTCATGTCGGCTCCTCTCCCCTGTTGTTCTCTCACCTCCTCCTGCTCGTGAGGAGCACAGAGTAAATACAAACATGCATGTGCACACGCTCATTTGCATAATTACTCTCCATACGTCCACACACACGCTGAGAGCGCCGATTGCTGCTGATGAACGGCTTTTGAACGTTCGTCGTTGAGAAGGAAGAGAGGGATCTGTAGAACAAATGTGTTTGTGACATTTATCCCATGTAAGAGCCTGTGATGTGCTGTATGAAGTGTGACAAATGAAACACAACAACATGGAGGGATTCATGTTCAGAGGGAGACAGATGATGACATGTGAGAGCCAGTGGGCGTTAACGTTTATTGTCTCATAAAAACAGAATTGTGATAATCCACTTAATGTTTGGTCCGCAATGTTCTTTAATGTGTTCCAGCTCTGATGAGCTGCCAGCACATGAAAATGCATTTGGGTAGAATTTAAAAACCACTTGTGTGGTTATGTGGCTGCGCGGAGCAGTTAGTTCAGATGGAGCAGAAAGAGAAGACTCAGAGGTCCCATAAATGGTAAATGGTCTGTATTTGTATGCCGTCTTTTCTTATCATTTCACCCACTCAGAGCCTCATCCTCATTCACCCGTTCACACATCATTCATTCAGGAGGAGACTGTTCTCTCACACGCTGAAGCTGCTTCAAGTTGGGCTTCAGCGTCGTAAATACTGACTCATAGGGGATCAAACCAACGACCCTCCAGTAGATGGACTGAATTACAGTCGTACCTGATTGTGCCTGCTTTGTTTTTTTGGTATCACCTCCGTTGGGAGCTGAGCTGATACAGACAGGCGATGTGAAAACACTCCAGCCCACAAATCCAACAAGCCGGACAGAGAAATAACAAATTATTTTGAGGTGGACTGGGGATATTTTCCAGCTGGACTGATTAAAAAAAATACACAGAAGCTAATGAGAGCAGAGTGTTTGGATCCTCAAGGCACAGAACTGCCAAACAGACTCCAAAGCAGGACATGAATGAATTCATGCGCCCTTATCTAATATGATTCCCAAATGAGGCTAGTTATGAGAAAAACCAGCCAGAGATCAGACTTTGTTCAGTTTTTTTGTGCCCATTACAGCATGTATGGGAGTAAATGAATCAGAAGCTAAGCAAGAGAATGGAAGGACTCTGCCAAATCTAAATTCACTGGTACATCTCTTCAGAAAATCAGGAGCATTTGTCTCGGCTCCAAAATTGTCAGTTCGGGGGGGAAAAATAAAGCTCTTGCTTTGTCTGTAGACGAGGAGGTGATGAGGAGCAGGTGCAGCAGCGTATGGTCGTGCTTCCATCTTAGGTAAAAGGTACAATTTGGGAAAATGCAGTTTTGGCAGAGTTTACCGTCGTTTTGCTTCGTAAAATAATGACCATCCGATGTGCTGTTTTCATCCTGCCAAGAAGTGAAGACAATACTGAAGAACTGTGGGTGGTTAGTTTTAGTTTTTCCCCCCCCCCCCGAGGGAACTGAGCTACCAGCCCTGATTGTGTCTGAACCTTTCTCCACATCCACCCGATCAGACCACAGACTCCAGAATAGAAAAAAAAAAATCCCACCAAATCTTCTCAGTGCTCTCACGACACAACATGGCTTCACCTGCACTCGCTGCTGAGAGCACAGCAACCGCCAGCACAGAAATAAAACAGAGGCTGTGCCAGAAACCAGCTGAAAAAATGGGTCCGAACTAGAGAGAAGCTGCATTTGTGGAGAATGAAGCAGAGATTTCATGATATTATACACAGTTTTATGAGCCGAGATGATAAAAATGCAGTATTTCTTCATCAGTGAGTTTTTTTAATCAATGCAAAGCAGCAGTCAAACACAGACAAAGTCCAGAAGCTCTTCCAGTTTTAGAAAGAAACTTAGAAAGTGTTGGACTAAGTGAAGCCGTCCAGA
>NC_092015.1:1536534-1551534 GCF_042242105.1 Pempheris klunzingeri | reverse complement strand
TTAAAGGTTAAACCTGTTTTTGATCACATCCTGGTGTGTGTGTGACTGGTAGGTAGTAAAAGTGTTGGAACTGGTCCAGTAGATCACCTCAGCCAGCAGACACCAAACGGGCTGCAATGGCTGCAACGTGATCCTTTGGGACAACTGCACCTGATCACGGAGTTTTAAACACACCAGACTCCATGGAGAAATTTTAATTTTAGCTCACAGGACACAGGAGCTGCTGGTCTATTTCTGACTCAGTTGGTCAATTAATGCCATTGATTGTTACACAAATATTGTGTTGTCTCTGAACCAATCATTAAAAACACCAAATCACACAATTAAACAAGCAACCAACTGAGGCAGCAGTGGACCAGCAACAACGAGGTAAAATTACTGTTTTTGTGAATGGAGTCTGGTGGAGTGATGTAGCTCAGATTGTTATTCTGAGTGTCTGACAGCATTATGAGTTACTTTGTTTATGTTATTTATTGTTACACAAATGTTGTGTTGGATCCAAACTAACCATCTAAAACAGGAAACTCACTCAATAACACAAACAAACTAACCGATAGAGCAGCAGCTCCTGTGTCCTGTTCTCTAAAATCCCTGTTTTAGTGAATGTAGTCTGGTGTGTGTGCTGTTTGTGGTTAAACCAAAAGGATCTTCCAGGTCTCTCTCTGTAGGGATCCTTTCCATGATGCTGTCACACACTTAGAATAACACTCTGAGGTGATCTACTGGACCAATACCATAACGTTTTTAAGCATTTTACACCTAAAATATGTTAAATCAGAGCCCAGGTTTAAAAATATCTTCCTTTAATGTACAAAATCAGCACAGGATCAGTTGTCAGTAATCAAAAGTGTGATGTTTAGCTGGATAAATTGATGGATGATGAGCTCTTGCATCGACACAGACAGATGATGGAGTGTGAAAAGACTAAAGCAGCGTCCGAGGCGTCGCATCTTCAGATCGATCTGCTGCGATTCGACTCCCCCTCTAAACGAGTTCTGATCGCCTGCTGCTACCAATAATCACTTCATCAATAGCTCTCTCTCTCCCAGAGGTGCAGTCTGTCTCCTGCCTGCACCCGTCCCTCCTCCTCCTCCTCCTCTGTCACTCTATCCATCATAAAACACTCCCTGAGGTCCACTTTGTCCTCATCTCACTACAAACCTCCATCTCCTCACCCCGCCCTCTCTGTCTGTAACTTTACCGCCTCTCCTCTCTCTCTCTCTCTCTCTCTCTCTCTCCCCCCCCGTTTCCTTTCATCGTCCTGTCTCTATCTCTCTGTGCATCTGTCTCCATCTCTGTCCCACTTTTTCTGCCTCCCCCCTGAGGTCCACATCTCTTGAAGCTAATGTGTTGTTTGCGGCCGGCGGCTCTTTAGAGGCGAAGCGAAAATTGTGGAAAAAATGAATGAAGTCTGGTGAGGACGGGCGGGCGGATAGAAAGAGGGAGGATGGAAGTGTATGTGTGTGTGTGTGTGTGTGTGGATGGACGGACAGAAGGAGGGAGGGAGGGAAGGATTGATTGATTGATTGATTGATTCATGGACAGGAGGAGGCGGGACTGGGGAACACTGATTATTGATGAAGGGATTATTGGTATCAGCAGGCGATCAGAATTGGCTTAACAGGGCTGCTCTGTCCCGGCAGATCGACCTGATGTAAACACCACAGCTGTCACACACACACACACACACACACACACACACACACACACACACACACACACACACACACACACACACACACACACACACACACACACACACACACACACACACACACACACACACACACACACACACACTCTTCTCCAACCAGAATTAAACCAGAACAGTGAATAAATCAGTGTTCAGTGTGTAGGAAAGACTGATGTCTGTTTATTTTTAGTTTATTTCGCTTGTTTCAGTTTGTAATTCCCCCAAATTTTTACAAAACTAATACTTTAACTTCCAGTCACATATGATGAAAACATTTAACTGTAAATACTGAACAGTCATAATAATTTAATTAAAATGTATGTCACTACTCCAGTTTCACTCCTTATACTGTAGACATTTGTGTTAATACAATGTTAAATTTAATTAAAATCAAAATTAAATTTCCTTCTATGATCCCTGTCATTTAATCTAGATTTTAAAAAATGAATGAATGGAGGTTTTTGTGTGAAAGAAGTCGTTACAGCCCTGAAAACTTCAGTTTACTACTTAAATGTTAAACTGTGACCCGGATTGTAGCTTTTATTTTGAAATTTCAGTGGATTAGTTTTGTTTTGGTGATTTATTCTAACTGAGACGAGTCGTTTGAATCCCGGACTGAATACCAGAAGTGGCCGTAGCCGACGTGACATCACCTGTTGGTTTGTGCACCGCCATTTTGAAGCCTCTCGTTTGGCTTCACGGGCGTCGCCATCTTGTTTTTTTTTTTTTTTTTTTGGAGCCAAACAATCAGATTGGTCATTAGAAAGAATGTTTTGTCGTCAGGAAGAGTTTTACTCAAACGGCTGTGAGTCAGGACGTCGTCCGTGTGGATTTGAACCTGTGGCGTGATGGTCACATGATGGTGACATCATCATACGATCATTACATCATCAGGTATTGATTTCACTAAATGATGCTGAAGGGTTTTGGCCTTCAGAGCAGCGTCGGCCAATCGAGGCCTCGGGGACCTCTTAGGGGCCGCCGGGGCGGTGAGCTTAGGGACCGGGGCAAAAGTTCACGACCCCCCAGGGAGCGAAAGTGGATAATCTCTGCTCCTTCATCTCCTCCTCCTCCTCCTCCTTCATCCTCCTCCTCCTCACTCTTCTTCCTTCATTCCTTTCTTCTTCTGTCCTTTCTCCTTTAACTTTCCCCCTCCTCCTTCTCCATCTTCTACCTCTTCTTCTTCCATCCTTCTTTCCCTCCTCCTCATCCCTTTGTCCTCCCTTTTTCTTCCCCCCTCTTGTTTCCCTCCTTTTCTCCTTCTCTCCTTTCCTTCCTCCTTCTTTCCCTCCTCTTCTTCCTCTTCACTCTCCTTCCTTCCTTTCTCCTTTCTTTCCCCCTCCTCCTTCTCCATCTTCTACCTCCTCTTCTTCCTCCCTCCATCCCTTTTTCTTCCCTCCTCTTCCTCCTCCTCACTCTTCTTCCTTCCTTCCTTCCTTTCCTTCTCTCCTGCGGTTGCTTCCCCTTTTATTCCTCCTTCCTTCCAGCATTCATCCTTGTTTCCCTCATTTTCTCCTCCCTTCCTGTCAGTTTGAAATACCATACTTGACGTTTGTGATTCTCTGTCACAGTTAATTTAGTTATTTTTCCCATAATGCAGTGGGGCAAGCTTTTCAGGCGTTAGACCTCCTCATCCGACTCCTTTCAGCGGTTCATTGCCGTCTGACCTCCTCCTCACCTGAGCGCAGACGCCCTCAGACACCCTCATTTCTCCCGCTTGCGTCTCGTCTTTCGGTAGTGACCACAGGTGAGGGTTGGAAGGCAGGTAACTCCTCACCACAGCAGTCTGGTGCAGCAGACGCTACATTTCACCCTCGCTGTGAACGACAACCTGAGATACTTGAACTCCCTCGCTTCTGGAGGTCACCTGGAGACCGAGACCACGTTTAGTGTGGACGTCCAGTCACAGCTGATGGAAATGTAGTCAACTGAAGCGATGAGTGACCTAAAAAAAAAGCCAAGCGAGCTCCTGGAGCCACGCCGGCAGTGACGAACACACACCAGGATGCATTTCTGTAACCGTAAAATCCTCCCAGCGGCCTCGTCCTGCTGCGTAAACTCTAATAAACACGGCTGAACGTCCTCGTTAGCTGAAACACTGAGATGTTTCCTCTGCAGTCATGTTTCAGTCCTGTACACTAGATAAAGTTAGCTGGACTGGACTCAGCTTCAGCCTCACAGATCAGCTTCAGGGTTGTTTGGCCCACCCTGGCCCACCCAGGCCCACCCTGGCCCATCCAGACCCACCCTGGCCCATCCAGGCCCACCCAGGCCCATCCAGGCCCATCCAGGCCCACCCAGGCCCATCCAGGCCCATCCAGGCTGGTCTGGAGGAAAACACAAACAGTCCTGATCTGACAGTTAGAGAGGGAGAGAAACGAAGGAGACGAAGAAGAAGAGGAAGAAATGGAGGAGGAAAGGGAGAAGAGGAAGAGGAGAAGGAAGGAGAAAGAAGAAGAGGAGAGCGAGAAGAAGATGGAGAGGGAGACGAAGAAGAAGAAGAAATGGAGGAGGAGGAGGAGGAGGAGGAGGAGGAGGAGGAGGAGGAGGAGGAGGAGGAGGACACTCGCAGTCAAACACAGGCAGCCACTAACAGGACTTTCCACTCTTCAGGGCACAAGGAGGTAATTTAGCCTGTTAGCACGTTAGCCTGTTAGCACGTCCCTGTTTCTGTAGCAGAAAGCTCAGGCTTCGTTCTTGAGTCATACGTCCGTGTTGATGATGTAATTTTAATTAATGGGTGTCGTCACCAGAGTGAAGGTGTGTGTGTGTGTGTGTGTGTGTGTGTGTGTGTGTGTGTGTGTGTGTGTGTGTGTGTGTGTGTGTGTGTGTGTGTGTGTGTGTGTGTGTGTGTGTGTGTGTGTGTGTGTGTGTGTGTGTGTGTGTGTGTGTGTGTGTGTGTGTGTGTGTGTGAAGAAGGAGAAACACCAGCGAGGACACAGACCTCCACTTCAAACCTGTCTCCACCTTTTTTAAAACACATAGTGAGCAGGCAGAGTAAAGGAGGCTGTGGTCCTTCCTCCTCCTCCTCCTCCTCCTGTCATCCTGTTCATCCACCCATCAGCCATCCTGACAACCCCCCCCCCCTCTCCCCCCTGTTAATTAACATAATAAAAGCCTGCTTTAATCTGCCTACACACACTCAGCTTTCCCATTATGGGGTGTGTTTGATTGGGATCCCAGGGGAGAGGTTACTCAACAACCACGCTTACACTCTGAGTGTGTGTGTGTGTGTGTGTGTGTGTGTGTGTGTGTGTGTGTGTGTGTGTGTGTGTGTGTGTGTGTGTGTGTGTGTGTGTGTGTGTGTGTGTGTGTGTGTGTGTGTGTGTGTGTGTGTGTGTGTGAACCATCTTACAGCAGAGTGTGTGTTATCACCCCACTTCATTTCATTATTCAACACACACACACACACCTCCTGTTTATTAAGAGACCTGGAGAGGCAGCTTACTTTAGTCCTGGTGTGTGTTTTTGGACTTCTGAAGTGGGTTTAGTTCCCTTTCTCGTTTGGACCGGGACGTTTTGTTGCTTTAATTTTTAGAAAGTGTTTCAGTTTAGTATTTAATACTCTTAAAATCCACTAAATGTTAAAATCCACTCAAGTGCCTGAACATCTAATGCTTGAAATGACTTCTCTTATGTATGCATTCCCCAACATTTCAGTAATAACATTAATTTCACCTGGAAGGTCTTATCTCTTTTTGATAATGGTCTCTGATCTGAAGGTACATATAGAAATCTCTGTGTTCCAAGTCAAAATCATGTTGTAGTTTTTGAAAACTTATAATATCCCCTTTTTTGACAAAAGTTTCCCAACAGATTTTAAAGGGCAGAGTATCACAAGATCACACGTAACCATAGTTCGATTGGTCCGGTGGGTTCGTGGGTCAGTCTCCAGCAGCCGCCAGCGTTGTCTGTCTGTCTGTCTGTCTGTCTGTCTGTCTGTCTGTCTGTCTGTCTGCGTAGGCTTGTGTCTAACAGGAAGATGTTTACAGAACAAGAACTTTGTGTTTCTTACAATCAAGATGTTACATCTGCTTCTTCAAACACTAGAGGAGACACCAGTCAGTCAGCTCACACTGACTGAACAACGTCTGAGAAACATGTGAAACACTTTATGATTTAAAGTTCTAATTTAACACCAGAAGAACATTTTGTTGTAATATTAATATTCAATTCTAATGTGACAACCTAGTTTTTTTTTTTTTGTTACGGTGCTTTGAAAACGTCACATGATCTGATCCCGCCGGCGTGATCGCTGACCTCTAAGGGTTAAAGGCTCTGACTCTGGTACCGGTACCCGCTAGCAAACCTCAAAAAAATTTGAGGTTTGATGTATTTTCTGGTCTGAATCCCAAGATCCTCCAGAAGCAGCTAAAAAAATGTCTCCTCACTAAGAAAAAAGCAATCTTTTTTAAATATTGGCTTCTACCGAACGTTTGAGATGTCAGAAGTAAAACATGTTTTCAATAAGATCTAGTGAGTCCAAATGTGCTCAGTCGTATGGTTGAGCAGGAGGTTTAGACTGTTGTGGCTTTAAACACTTTCAGTCTAAGCAGGTGTGTTTCTGTGAACAGCTTTATGTGGTGTTGGTACAGGTGTTTGTACATTTTCAGACTGACTGGCTGGAGGTTGTTGGTGTTTCCTCATGTTTTCACTTTGTTCTCATAAATCCGCCCGGGACGGAACGCTTGGTTCTCTGTGTGTTGTTTCTCCTCCAGTTTCCACTCTTTCTTTCTTCTCTCTGATTTTCAGTTTAGCTGCTGTGTTCTTGAATGCTGCATCAGTCACAGCATTTAAAGCTTGTTCCAACTTCTCTGCATTGTTTTTATTCCTTTTTGGCTCATTTTTACACCTTTTTACTGCTGAAATTGCTGCTTCTAGCTGATGTCTGTTTGTCGGGAGGTCGCCTGGATGAAATCAGTGTTTGTGTCCACATCTTTAGAGAAACCAGGATTTATCTCATCACTTTACTGCTGCTAAAGGGGCAAAGAAAAGTACTTTTAATATACTTTTTTTAGTTGCATGAACTTTTTTTCTCAATCTAAATTTAACTGTTGAAATATGTGAAATTCCAGTTTATTTTGACCTCCAACATTTTCTTTTTTTGTGTGTTATAAAACATATTTTCTGTGCGTCCATCTTTAACCTGCTGCTCCTTCATCTGTACCTCACCCATCTGCCCCCACACACACACACACACACACACACACGTATATACACACAGCCACACGTGTGAAAGCGTCGGTGCATCATCACAGCTGGACTGTGGCAGATGGCTTCTGCTTCCTGCTTCAGCACGCTGCTATGAACTCTGGGGTATTGAGTCCCCTGGGACCAGAGCGTGCTTGCGTTAGCGTGTGTGTTTAGAGAGAGAGAGAGAGATGGATGACTAGAGAGGAACCCACGCGTACACGTGTGTGGCTATTGTGCTCCTGTTTGCAGTAGAGAGGCTGTGGCCTCATGGGAAATGAAGTCTTTATTATGATTAGTCATTAGCGCGTTGACAGCTGGAGGTGTTATTAGCAGGAATCGGCTCTCCGGCTTATCAGGTTCGTCATCAGCAGGTCGTCGGCGTCTCTGCAGGTCGAACCAGCGACTCCTCTGATAATAACGCGGCGGCGTCCCGACCAATCAGACTTTATTCTTTAGATTTGACATTAGTAACTAGTGTGGATGTTCATAGTTTATATACATGAGTTTTTGTTGTGATTGTGGCGCCAAACAGACTTCATACTGTGCAGCGTCCCGGGAGGTGTCCAACAAAGACTTTTAAATATATATAAATACAGAAAGTGTATATAGATATAGGAAATATATATATAAAGAAAGTAAAGAACCTTATGCCATCTTTTTAGAGGCTTTTTAGAAGCAGTTTAAAGACCTCTCTCTGGACTCCGAGAGAGTATTTGGGGCATTTTTCTTTATTTTCTTCAGACTAAATCTGGAAAATAAGACGGTGAGAGTGTGAAGTTTCAGCCCTTTACTAGTATTTATCATAAAGCCCTGCTGCTGACGTTAAAAATAAAAACAGAAAACAGTGTGTGGAATATGTTCCAGAGGCTTTAAACAACCGCCTCAACTCGATCTCGACAGCACGGCTTAGCTGGAGGATTTTAATATCCGTGTTTGTGCACGCTGTCATAATCCCTCTCATTTTAAGAAGTCGGCCATTTTGACATAACATTTGTTTAATTTATTTTCTAACTAGAATCTTGAAAACAAAGAATGAGCAAACGAACCCTGGACGAAGACGCTAAATAACGAACGAACGAAGGAATCTTTTTGGGGAACAAATGAACAAATTAAAGATTAAAACACTAATAAAAGAACGAACCCTGATGGAGAACGTCGCTTTATTGATGACTAGATAAACAAACCCTGGAGGAAGACAAAGAACAAATGAACGAACAAACACTGGCTGCAGATGCTAATGAGCTCTGACCAAACACTAAATAATTCTCGAACAAACGATTGAACCCTGATGGAAAACACTAACTAACGAATGAACGAACACACTGAGGAGGAAAACAGTGAACTGGTGACTGAAAGCGAAGCATAAAAGCTTAAAACGGCATCAGTCCGTCAGTGACTGCTGAGCTTGGCTTGGCTGTTCGTCCAGACACGCTCACTGAGATGTTATCAGCTGTTGTCCTAAGGGAGTTGTAGTTTTTAGGGCCCATTAAGACTACAGCTGTGCTCGTTTTATTGTTCTACTCATCGTTTCTACGTCTTTTAAAAATATTTTCTGGTGAATTTAATCGTATATTTCAGACCCTGAGCGGTCTATAGACTCATATTTAACAGTTTCCGTTCCTTCTTTCAGACCCTCCAGTCGTCCAACAGTTGAAAAGGACCTACAAATACTTCAAGGACTACAGACAGGTGAGTGGAAACACACCTGAACTTCAGGTGCTGCGTTTGTGCCCTTGTTTTCTGTCAGTGGATCAAACCAGGAGGATAAAATCATTCAGTTTAGAACAATTTGACTTAATTTAAACGCACAAAAATATCAGGACTGCTCATAACTTTACTTATATAGCGTCTTTATTTATGTAGCGTGCTATTAAAAACAGCTTTACAGTCAAAATAAAGAACAGACGACATTAAAATAAGATCCAAACACTGTAAATATTCCAGTTAAAATACTTATTTACATATATATTTTCACATTTGATGCCAAATTAAATTAGACAGGGCTATTTAAAAGTCTTCCTGCAGGATTCACGTCACAGTTTGGGGGTTTTATATGCTAATGTGGGCGCACCCCTTATTCCTGTTTGGGTTTTTCGGAGTGGCAATAACAGCCAACATGCTAATTTAAACAGAAATTAATATCTGCTGTGTCTTAGGTGGAATATTGTCGTAAATATGTCGGCTGGACTTTCCTCGGGCTTGCCAACTTCCTCGTCTGACTCTGGAAGGTGTAATGACTTAATGAAGGCTTAGTGTAACGGTCTCCTTGTGTGTGTGTGTGTGTGTGTGTGTTTGTTGGTCCCCTGTTGATGACGTCACGGTCAGATGATCATCGAGCCGACGAGCCCGAAGCTGCTGCCCGACCCTCTGAAGGAGCCGTACTACCAACCCCCCTACACCCTGGTGCTGGAGCTCACCGACGTCCTGCTGCACCCGGAGTGGTCGGTACGTCTCCACACACGCTTACTTCACTGCTCACCACGATTTAAAGGACGTTTAAGTCCAGTGTTTTTAAACCTGGGCTTTATCTGTATGTACTCTGGTGTCTAAATGGCTGGTAGGTACTAAAAGTGTTGGAGTAGGTCCACTAAAAGTGCTTGTTTTAGCCACTGAGTGTTATTCTAAGTGTGTGACCGCATCATGGAAAGGATCCCTACAGAGAGAGACCTGGAAGATCCTTTTGGTTTAACCACAAACTGCCGTTATATCGCTCTCTGCACACACACCAGACTGCATTCACTAAAAGAGGGATTTTAGCTCTGGTCCACTGCTGCCTCCATCAGTTAGTTTAGTTGTGTTATTATGTGTTACACAAATATTTAGCTTGTTAGCAATTTCTGCTAACCCTTAAAAACTCCAGTCATAAAATAACACAAACAGACCGACCAACCAAGACAGCAGTTGACTGTGTTCTACAAGGTAAAATCGCTGTTTTTGCGAATGTAGTCTGGTGTGTGTGCAGAGAGCGATATAACAGCTGTTTGTGGCATCAAATCCCACCAGGAGAGTTTTTCCTGCTCAGGTTTAGCTGGTTTGGTCGTTAAACTGATGTTGGAGCTTCCAACAGGATCAAACAGGCTGTGTTTCTTCTTCTTCTGCTTTAAATGTGTTTCTAACAGGATCAGACAGTCTGCGTTTCTTCTTCTGCTGCTTTAAATGTGTCTCTAACAGGATCAGACAGTCTGCGTTTCTTCTTCTGCTGCTCTAAATGTGTTTCTTGGATGTACTTCCTGCTTTGTTGTGCTGCAGCTACAGACAGCAGCTAAAGTCACAGTCAGAGTGTTTCTCCATCCCAGATGAACCTCTGGTCGTCATGGTGTTAAAAACCCTCTGAGCGGCTGACGTCTGGCCTGGTGCCCCCCCCCCATTAGAGAATAATACTGACGTGCTGCTGGAATAAACCACTGACAGTCTGCAGGGGGCTTTTATTTTGAAAACTTTTGACTTCATAGAACAGACAGAAGCAAAGAGTGGATGTAAATGACGAGAAGTGGAGGTGAATCTGGGGGTTAATGGCTTTATGGGGCAGGTGGAGGTTATGGAGTGTGTGTCTGAGGTGTGTCCCAACACCTGTCCACACACACACACAGTTACCTGACAGGTGTGCAGCAGCCATAACTCGACACCTGCCTGCTGTTAAAACACACACAGAAGTAGCTTCACCTGCCCCACCACTTGAACTTTCCTTCCTGTCACACACACACACACAGTAATTGATCCACCTTCTTATATCTCCAATAAGTTGTTGATTCCAGTTGCAGCTGACATCATAAAGCGTTTACAGCTCTTCGCCTCAAACCGTTTTCTTTTCTGAGCTGCTGTTTTTCACCTGGACGTCGTCGTGCTGAAACAGGAGAGAGACACATACGCTCAATTAATCAATCAATCAATCAATCAATGTGTGTAAACCGATATTTTTATTATCAGTGTAAACCGATATTTTATTATCACTGTAAACCGATATTTTAATTATCAGTGTAGACCGATATTTTATTATCAATGTAAACCGATATTTTATTATCACTGTAAACCGATATTTTAATTATCAATGTAAACCGATATTTTAATTATCAGTGTAAACCGATATTTTATTATCAATGTAAACCGATATTTTAATTATCAGTGTAAACCGATATTTTATTATCAATGTAAACCGATATTTTAATTATCAATGTAAACCGATATTTTAATTATCAATGTAAACCGATATTTTATTATCAATGTAGACCGATATTTGAATTATCAGTGTAAACCGATATTTTATTATCAATGTAAACCGATATTTTAATTATCAGTGTAAACCGATATTTTATTATCAATGTAAACCGATATTTTAATTATCAGTGTAAACCGATATTTTATTATCACTGTTAACGGATATTTTAATATTAGTGTAAACCGATATTTTATTATCAGTGTAAGCTGATATTTTAATAGTGTAAGCTGATATTTTAATAGTGTAAGCTGATATTTTAATGTTTGAAATGTTGTTTCTCTGACGGGGTTCTGATTTTTCCCGTCTGTGCCTCCAGTTGTCGACGGGTTGGCGGTTTAAGAAACGTCCGGGCATCGACTACCTGTTCCAGCAGCTCGCACCGCTCTACGAGATCGTCATCTTCACCGCAGAGACCGGCATGGTGAGACACACACACACACACACTCTCTTACCCCCTGGGGGTATCTGGGTGCTGTTTATCTCTAAATAAGCCCTCAGAGGTTTCGGTGTCGTGCTGATGTGAGCTGACGGCTGTTTGATCACATCAGATCTGCTGTTTGCTGATGTTTTGCCTCCCCGTCGCCGACAGCAGGAAGCTGCCCGGGGAAACGTACGATTTAAGAGTCATTTTAATAAAACGCTCACGATCTGATGAGCACATTAACCGGGCCGTTTAAGTTTTCAGCTGCTGTGTGGAAAGTTTGTGGAGTCGCTGGAGGTAAAATCCTCCAGACCGAAGCTGCATCTCCCTCAAAACTCTTCTCCAAGTTATCAGAAGTGCTTTTTTAATCACCAGTTTACAGAGAAAAGAAACTAGAGCTTCATTTGAGAGCGTTTAAACACGTTCGTATTCCTTTAATAGCATTTACGTGCTAATATTAAAGGGACACTTCACCCTAAAATCAAAAACACATGCTTTCCCTCCCAGTAAAGAAGAAGCCAGACGATTATCTTTAGTCTTTGTTGTTAACATCTAAACAGTTTTTAAAGGGGCGAGTAGATTTCTAAAAACAAACGCCTTTTGAGATGCTAACGGGGTCGTCAGACGACGACGCCGCCGCTCCGTTTGTGTGTTTACGGTCGTCCTGAAGACAAAAACACACCGCAGCCAGACGGAATTGGGCCTTCGGATGAGTGTGTTTTCATTATTTATTGATCTGCAGGTTATTTTCTCCCTTCAGTGACTCGTCTGTGGTCTTTAAAATGTGTTTAAACGGAGAAAAATGGCCGCCACATTTTCTCCGACACACCTGTCGAGAAACCGAAGGTGTGCATGAGCCTTTTAACGTTTGAATCAGCTGATGATCCACAGTTTGTTACGGCTGACGATGATCATTATGTCCTCGTGTGTGTGTGTGTGTGTGTCCAGACGGCGTATCCTCTGATCGACAGCATTGATCCTCAGGGTTTCGTCATGTATCGTCTCTTCAGGGATGCAACACACTACATGGAGGGGCATCACGTTAAGGTACGGAGTGTGTGTGTGTGTGGTGTGTGTGGTGTGTGTGGTGTGTGTGTTATTCTATTTGGTCTGGACGTCACGGTAACATTAGAAAAGTTTAAAAATCAACTTTATTGACGAGGACCAGATGTCGATTAAGCATAAAGTTGACTGGTTTAAATTTAAACGTCACAAACGACGTCAGAATCGTCAAGTCAGTGAACGCAACACAAACACACCTTTAACTCAACGTTTGAACACCAAATCTCAACACACACATAAATAATAATAAATATGCTAAATCAGGCTGGTTAGCCGAGTGTGGCTAACAGAGTTAGCACCAGCAGCCTGCAGGTAAACGTCCACACACCTGTGGGTACACACATGCCGCTTTATTCTCACACACACTCTTTCTATTCATATGCTGGTTTTACAAACGTTAGCATTAGCATTAGCATTAGCAGTATTAGTATTTCTGGTGCAGACCAGCGAGGACAGCTACATTTAAAGGACTAGTCCACTAATCGTGTGCATTCCTATGTTAATTTTAGTTTTACAACACCTGTCAGAGTTTTAAAGTTCTTTAAAACTTAAATAGAAAGAAGAAAAGAAACATCCACAGACTTTATTTCCCACATTTATCTCACTTCTCTCCCCCGGCCAAAGGTTGACGCCTCAGTGTTGATATTTAGTGAAGAAACAGGCAGCGTTACCCCCCGTGTCTGCGCTTCATCGCTGCCTTCTGCTGCTGCCATTGATTCCTCCTCCTCCTCCTCCTCCTCCTCCTCACAATAGACCTCCCTCCCCCTCCTCCCCTCTGTCTCCCTCTCAGGCCTCATGAACCTCCCGCCTCCTTCCCTCTTCCTCTTCTCTCCCCTTCCTTCCTTTCCTTCCCTCCTCCCTCATTTCCTTTGCTCTGTTTCTTCCCCCTCCTCCTCCTCCCTCTGTCTCCCTCCAACTGCCGTCTCCCCCTCTCTCTCTCTCTCTCTCCCCCCCTCTGTGAGGTCATAAGGAGCTGGTTAACCTACTTCCCAGAAATAAGACACACTTATCGTCTCATCTCCATAACGCCAAGGCGGACCCTGAATGCAACAGATGCTAAGAGAGAGTTATTAATGCTCCATATGCTGAGGGAGAGTTCCACATGCTGCTGGAGTCAGGAGAAAGTCAGCGAACGCCCCGTTAGAATAAAAACTGTTGTTTACGTCCGTCGATGTGCTTTTCCTGCCATCTGGGGTTTTAATCCGGAAACTGTCAAAAAACGGCAAGTCTGAGGCACAAACACACACAAAAATACACACAAAAACACACACACACACTTAAGGATTCTCTTTAAGGTGTCCTTAAAATGTTCACTTATACATTTGAGGGTTTTCCCTTCTTCAGGTCTTCTTCACTTAAGGAATCTCTTAAAACTTAAAACTAAAACTTAAGGGTCCTCTGACTCAAAACACCCTTAAGATTTTTCCTTTAAATAAAATCAGTTTGCACCTTTAAGTTTTCTCCTTAAGGTGTCCATAAAATGTTCACTTACACATTTAAGGTTTTCTTCTTCTGTGGATTTTACTCTTAAGGAATCTCTTAAACTGTTGAACAAAACGATCGAAGTAAGGGGAAAAAACCTGAGGTACGTCTGAGTTAAAAATGTCCTTAAATAATAAAGTTTCCTTTAAATAAAATCTTAAAAACTCCACTGACACATTTAAGGGTTTTTTTCTTCTCTGGATCTTAAATTTGAAAAGACCTTAGCAACCAAAGTAAGGGAGAAAAAAAACAAACTCAACACGAGTTCACAGCGATTAAAGAGGAAAATGACGCATCCTCAGAGGAGTTTTGGCGAGCAGGAGAACCCGCTTATCGACGAGCGATTGATTGATTGATTGACAGACAGCCAGTGGGACGCCCTGAACACCACAGGGACATTCCCCTTAAAACAGCAGCAGGATTAGACGGCGGCAGCGACGCCACATCAGGGTTCAGTGTGAGGAGCTAACAGGTGATAATATCTTAAGGTTTTTCCTCAACTAAGGGAAACCTTGCAAGGGATTCTGTCCAACACCCTTTAAGGGGAAAACTTAAGGCGTTTTGTGTGACCAGCCCCTGTTGTTTTAAAAATGGCGGCCACCTGACTCCACCTCTCTCTGCGAATGAGGTCAATTAAAACTTGTGATTCGTCTTAATCCTCCGATTTCTCCCTTTCGGCCTCCGTCCTGGATTTGTCGGGAAAAGTCGTGACGACATCGTGCGGCGACGGCAGCGTTTCATCCTCTGCTGCCTCTCGTCGTTTCAATAACAGTAATTCCTCATTAGCCACCGTGTTTGTTGACCTCCTCGCCCTCTCGTGAGCCCGACCATTGTTTGCTGCCCTGCATCTGAGCGTCGGCTGCGGGCCTGAAATGGATCAGACGTCTTATTGTTTGTTGGCTGCTGCCGGGATAAGAAACACAACACAACAGT